>NC_056731.1:1896650005-1896898944 GCF_019279795.1 Protopterus annectens | reverse complement strand
AAAGTTTCTTTTAAATTGTTTAAAAAAAAAGTAGCTTACAATTGAATATCAGAGAATTCTATTTCACATTATCCCAACCTTTTCTGTGCCAGTCAAAGGAAACTCTTGGTTTATTAGGATACCCAAAAAAAATAATATTATTTATCTTTTAAATCAATTTTTTGGTAGAGATAGTACTAAACATTGTAATACAATATTAAGCATTAATCGTTCTTCCATTGTAAAGACAAATTTGTTCCAATTTGTGACTAAACTTAAAATTTTATCAACAACCTGTCAAAAGTTTATTTGTATTATTTATTTGCTATTAGATACAATGGTTATACCAAGGTATTGCATTTGATTGCTATTCCCATTAAAGTTAGAATATTTTTGTATGATTTTTAAATTTATTAATTAATAATGTACTTGTTCTATTATTATTAAATCTGAAGGTCAAGTATTCTTCAAATGGACCCATAGAACTAATTATATGTCCTAATGAATTTTCTGTATTTCCTGTTATTAGTAAAATATCATCAGCAAAGAGATGAATCTTTAGTTTGAAATCTTCTTTATTTTGATACCATGAATTAACGTTCTTATTGGATGTAATACTGTTAGCAAGGGGTTCTATAGCTAATGCAAAAAGTAAAGGTGATAATATACAGCCTTGTATTGTGCCTTTTTGTAATTTAAAAGAATTAGAAAGAAAGGAACCTATTTTAACATAAGCACAAGAGTAATTGTATAACTTATAAATTAATGCAATTAGCTCAGGTGAGAGATTATACACTTTAAGTGTTTTAAAGAGTTACAACCCATTGACTGAGTCAAAAGCCTTATCTAAATTGAGACTGATAATATAAAGTTATTTTTTATTTTTTACTTGCATAGTCTATTAATGTATATATTCTTATTATTTTATCCTGTACTTGTCTACTTAAAATATTTAAAACAAACCATGTCTGATCATTGTTAATTAGTTTAAGATTAAGTAGATTCATTCTTTTAGCTAAAATGGACATTAACATCTTATAGTTTACATTTAAAAGTGAAATGGGTCTGTATGATGACCACTTTGTAGGACCCTTATCATTTTAAAATCTATGATATAAGGGAATATTTCCATGATGGGGGACTTCAGCAGTTATTTTTATTTCTGTATATACCTAATATTTTAGCTGCATGACCTGGTAGTATTTTATATAGTTTTGGTATAAGACCATCTAAGCCCAGCACCGTACTATTTTTTTAACTTTTTTATTTGATCTTTTATTTCTTTTAATGTGAATGGTCTATCAATTTTTATTATTTGTTCACTTGTTAGTTTACTATTTTTATTTTCCCTTAGAAAAGTTTTAACTATGTCATCATTATCTAGGTTATTTGTAGTATTATTTATATTTTCATAATTTTTTTAAAGCCCTCAAGAATATCTTTAATATATGTTCTTCTTTCTTTCTTTATTGTTTATATGTGTAATAATTTCTTTGATATTATATAGTTTATTTATTTTCTTTGATCTAAGAGCAACTTTATTCAAACTTAATGGTTTTACTGAATATGCCTGAAGTTTAAGTTTTTCCAGGTTTATTAAAACTTTATGATTTAGAATTTCAACATATTTTGTATTTTAGTTTTTAAGTTCAGACTGACTGATAGTGTCATTCTGTTTTAGATTTAACTTTAGTGTTTCTATTTTGACCTGTAGTTTATTCAGTTCTTTGTCCCATTCGCTTCTTTTACTAACATACCAGCTTGTAACTCTTCCATTTAAGTAAGCCTTTAGTGAATCCCACAGGACAATATCAGATACTTCACCATTCATGTTTATTTCCTGGAAATGTTTGATCTCTTTAACATACCAATCCTTGAATCCTTTTATTTTAATAATGTATGCTGGTAATCTCCTGTGATATATTAAACTGTCAGTTTTTTTAAATAATATTAAATATTATAGCATTCTGGTCCAGTAATGGACATGAAAGTATTGAAACTTTTCTGATATGTGATAATAGGTTCTTTTAGACAAAATGTTATCAATGTTTGTTTGTGTTCCATATCTACATGAATAATGGGTAACTTTAAGTGAGTTTGTTTTCCTTAGCTCATATATATCCTTTAAATTCATTAGATTTACAAAATTTGTTAAATGTTTGGCTGAAGATGTGATTCTCAACTTTCTATCTGCAATGGAATCTTTGTCTGATAACATACAATTAAAACCATTGGCTGTTATGACTTCACCTCTCATGTAATAGGCTATAGTGTCTAAGTAATTTTTTGCATCTTTAGCTCCAACGCCTTTAATCCAGTAAGAGTTCACCAATGTATATAGTTTTCTATTCCACTCAGTTATAACAATTCTTAACATACCATTTTTATCAACATAGATATATTTTACTTTAGGCATTACTTGTAAGTTCTTCCATAAAATGAGGGTGCCTCTTTTAGCTCATAAGCCAGAACCTGCTAAACCAAATAAATATTTAATGAAAGTTTATTTATACCTTTATTAAATAAATGTGTTTCCTATAGAAATACTATTTGAGCTTTATGTAATTGCACGTATTTTAACAGACTTTCCCTCTTTACTGGATTATTCAGTCCATTAATATTAATAGAAATACATTTAATAGTAGACATTTATATAAAAGAGAAAAAAACATGTATAATGAAATCACATTTAGGTACCAAACGTATTAAATACTTTTATATAATGAAACAATTCCCATTCTCTCAATCCACAAGCATTACAATGGTTTAGGTCGTACCTGGAAATAGACAGAAAGCAGTACTTTGGGATAACAATCTGTCTACATTACTTCCAGTAAATACTGGGGTACGCCAAGGCTCTATCTTAGGTCCCCTTCTTTCTTCCTTATTCATTAATGATCTACACATGAACTTACCTCAAGCCACCTGCATTCAATATGCAGATGACTCCACCATAATCTGTACAGCTAAGAATATAGCCTCTCTCCAGTCCCTCACCCAAACTGTTTTTCATAATGTTGAAAACTGGTTTATGCAACACTACCTCCTCCTAAATCCCAAAAAAACAAAACTACTGCTATTTACTCCAACTCTTAAATCACCTAATCCATTCTTCTCTGTAACCTCTAACAATGCTACCAACATAACCCCAGATACTACAACCTGCCTACTAGGTGTAACAATTGATAATTGTCTCAACTACAATGACCACATCAACTCCACCATAAAGTCAGTTAACAAAAAACTTGGTACCCTCTATAGAATTAAACCCTTCCTTACCCCTTCTGCCAGGAAAACTGTTGCCCAGACCCACCTCATCTCTACCCTTTTCTATGCCTCTGCTATATATACTAACCTATCTAAAAACAACCTCTCCAAACTTTCCACCTGTTACAATAGCATTTCTAGATTCATCACATGCTTCCCCTTTAAAACTCACCCCTGCCTCAACCTCAAACAACTTGAATGGCTAGAACTGCATAACCATATACTCTGCCAACAATTACTTATTACTCAAAAGATCCTATACCACCACAACAACACCCCTATCTCCACTAATCTGATTACACCATATAAAAATCTAGCTACATTATGCTCTGCTAATAAGCTCCTAGTCTCCTCGATTAAATCCAACAACAAAGCTGGTGACTCACTTTTCACAAACATAGCAGGTAAAAACTGGAATCAGCTTCCTTCAGAATTATCAACCCTTGCTTCTACTTCTCTATTTAAAAAACATCTTAAAGAACATCTTAAAACTCATTGGCTTTGTCCATGTGCTAACCCAGACTGATATGTTTTTCCCTTCCTGCTCTTACCCCTTTCCCTACTCCTCTAACCTCAGGACACATGTGCTGAATACTCCCCTTGGTGCAGAGGGGGAGTTCTAATGGAAGATGCCCTCCCCGTGGAAGACGAGGTCCATGGAATCAGGGCTCCAGAACCTCCTTTTCTGAACAGCCCTACCAGTGCTCCTGAATGGAGGCCCAGTTGCTTACCTCTGGAAGCAGTTGGGGGAATATTTTCACTGCACCAGACAGTCTGGCTATTGATAATTTTGGATACTTGGGTTCAGAGAATTATCACCAGAGGTTGCCACATTCCCGTTACTGTCTTGCCAAAGTCCCCCAAAAGAGTCCCTGATGTTCCACCCAGTCAGAGGGACCAAGCAGCCATAGAGATTCAAAAGCTTCTGGGAAAAAGAGTCATCCAAGAAGTCCCACCAGACCAAAGAGGATTCTGATTTTACTCAAGCTTCTTTTTAGTGCCAAAAAAGACAGGAGACTGGAGAGCAATTTTAGATCTCAGCCTTCTGAACAAGTTTGTTCAGCAAACAAAATTCCGGATGGTCACGGTTCAGTCCATCCTTCCCTTTCTAGAGGAAAATGATTGGATATGCTCTATAGATCTTCAGGATACATATTACAGCATAAAGATGGACAAACATTTCAGAAGGTTCCTCCACTTCTGGCTGAGACCCAGTCATTTCCAGTTCAGAGTGCTGCCCTTTGGTCTCACCACAGCCCCCAGGGTGTTCACTAACTGCATGGCGATGGTAATGGCTCACTTGAGACCACACAGATTCCAGGTTTTTCCATACCTAGACAACTGGCTCCTCACCACCCCCACCAGGCATCTACTGCGTCAGGCCACAGACTTTATACTGAATCTTCCAGTTTTTGGCCAACACAATCAACAGAGAGAAATCCCAGTTGACTCCAACACAAGACCTAAAATGTATAGGAGCACGCCTCAATACAGTTTCTTGTGTAGCTTCTCTCCCTTTACACAGACTACAAAAATAAGGTCACAGACACAACCCATCATATCCAAAGACAGGGTTCCTGCTGTTCTCATCCTACAGGCCCTGGGATTTATGGCAACAACCATAACATTAACTCCTCTTGCAAGGTTTCACATGAGGCTACTTCAATGGCTCTTAGCTGCACAATGGTCACTACTGACACAGCCAATATCTCATCCTATTTTGATAACAAATCACTGCAAGAAGGATCTATCCTGGGGGATGAAGTCAGAGGAAAATCTATGGGGCCCTACCTTCACTCCCTCTCCACCAACCACCATAGTGACCACAGACACTTCCCAGATCGGGTGGGAGTTATTATCTGAGAAGAACAGTTCAAGTCACTTGGTCCCGGCAAGAAGCCAGTCTGTACATCAGTGTCCTAGAATTGAGGGCAGTGCTTCTAGCGTTGCAAGCTTTTCAGTCTCTCCTTCCTTCGGGGATGATTGCAATCCAATTAGACTACATGTCAGTAGTGTGATACATTAACAAACAATACATAAACAGATGTTACACCCTCTGTCGGGAAGCTTTCAAGATATGGGAATGGGCTATCACTTCCAACTGCTTTCTAATAGCAATGAACATCCCAGGAAACTCCAACTTGATAGCGGACAAACTGAGCAGATGCATCCTCCTGCTTCATGAGTGGTCTCTCAACCCCAAGGTAAAGATGAAAATTTTTTGTCGCCTTGCTGCAATCTCTTTGCCTCTGCAATAAACAAAAAATGCAGCAGCTATTTTGCCCTAATTCCCCCACAGAGGGAATCCCCAAGAGATGCACTCCTCCACAATTGGGCCCTGGGACTACTTTATGCCTTTCCCCCAATCCCTCTCATTTCCTTATTCTTGAAGAAAGCCCAGAGACTGAAAAGCAAAGTGATCCTCTTTGCACCCTATTGGCCCCATTAGGGCTGGTTCCCCTTCCTTTGGCCTCACCTGATTCACCGTCCTTGAATTCTGGACCCAGTTCCGGACCTGTTTTCTCACCTGCAAGGATTTGTGCATCCCAACCTTCACAATCTCAAGCTGACAGCTTGGTATCTCCAATTCCATTAATCGCCAGGCAGAACCTTCATCAGTAGAAAAAATCCTCTGGCTTCTCAGAAACCATCCCCCAGGAAACTCTATCTTAGCAAATGGAAGAGATTTTCAATTTGGGCCCGTACCAATAATTTGCATTGCTTTTCAGCCCCAGTTGACAAGCTCTTGCAATTTCTGGCTTCACTTTTTGAGCAAGGAGCTTCTGCTTCCACCATCAAAGTCCAATTAGCAGCCATTTCCAATTTCCACAATGGGTTTGACTATCATACCTTGATTTCCCATTGTTTATGCAATCTCAAGTTCCTGTCATGGATAACTCTTTTTCTGATGGCCATCACTTCTGTCAGGAGAGGTTCCGAATTGCAGGCTTTATGTGTGAAACATCCTTATATAATTTTTCTTAAGGACAGGGTGTCATTAAAAACCTATCCTTCTTTTTTACCTAAAGTGGTCTCAGAATCTAATATTAACCAGACTATAGATTTGCCTGTCTTCTTTCCAAGTTTTTTGAGTAAAGGTGAATATGACTTGCATTTGCTAGACATTCATAGACAGTTACGTTTCTATCTTGACAGAACCAAACTATCTAGAAAATCAGACCAATTATTTGTATCCTTTTCAGGTTCAACTTTGGGTAAACCTGTCTCAAAAGTCACCTTATCAAAATGGCTTATGGACTGTGTTACCTTCATTTACAATCATAATAACCTGAAATTGCCTGTGCCTGTTAAACTGCATTCTACCAGATATGTATCCACTTCAGCTGTTTTCCACTCCAAGGCGTCCATGGAAGAAATATGTGCAGCTGCAATGTGGGCCACTCCCCATAACTTTATCACTCATTACGAATTGGATATGGTCTCCAGAAGAAGAGCAGCTTTCAGCTCTATGGTTCATAGGAATATCCTTCCATAGAGCCACCTAGGACCTAAAGTTGCTGGAGACTCTGTCCTATTCATCAAGAATGAATGAAGACTGACAACATCAGATAAAGATGTTATGTCCTTGCCATAACGTTCCATCTGTGTTGTCGATCTTCATTCATTCTTGGCATCCCACTCTCCTGCCCCCACCTAAGGACTTCTGGAGGTTTAGACACTTGTTCTGGCAGCTTTAGGTTTCACCTTAGACATGGTTTCTGGTATCCTCCTATACTCTGGCTGCAAACTCGATCTGAGGTAATGGAGAGAGAGGCATTATGGGTAGAGTCTTAACTTGAGAGTTTTTTGGCTGGCACCAGCTGTATAACGACCGAGCCGGTTCTGAGGGGTCAAAACCAAGTCCCATTCATCAAGAATGAATAAATATCGACAACACAGATGGAATGTTATGATAAGGACATAACTTCTTTTTCTTTAACATCTTAGCATATGGTTCAAAATATTTATTTACGTTTAGACAGGAAGAAGTAAACTGGACAGTTTTTAGAATTTTCAGAACTCCCGCAATGTCGCAAAAGTGCTAATTTTTCTAAGTTGTTTCAAGCTGGTTTTCATGGTAAGAACTTGAAAATGAACAGTCCTTCAGTTACAAAGCACACAAAAATGCTTGCAATCACTCAAACCCCTCCAAAACTACCAAAAAAAAAAAACTATTCCAAAGTATCCCAAACTAAAAAGCTATTGCACTCAAAGAAATTACATTTAATGATTCAGCAAGCACTTTTTGTATGAGATGTTTAATCTAAAGCAGACTGTCACTTTTTTAAAGGAAACATAACACATAAACTTGCATTAAAAGAATGGCAGTTACGTGTGATCCAGGTTTAATTTGTAAAAGTGTGAATCTTACTCTGATTATTTGATATCATTCCAATAGTAACTTTTAGTATATTTTTATATTTTGTTTATAACATAGCGTGTCTTTCATGGGTGCTATTGCATGTCACATATACTATCAGTAGCACACTACTGGACTATTTTAAGAACCCAGAATGTAACTTAACATGCCTCATTAGTGTCATTTGCTGCATCTTGTATCATATTTAATAGTACATTACTCAACTATGTCAAGGTATCAGAAAGTGCGCCACCTAACACAAGTTTCATCATAATAACGATTATTTTTTAATAACATGAAGAGTTCAACCTTTTAAACTCTAAATGAAAATAAATGGCTTTAATTTCTTATATAGCTAAAAGAATCAAACTCAAACATTTTAAAAAAGGAACTAGTGAACCACAGATACTATAGCAAATGGAACCTCCTGGCTGCCCAGCAGGTTAAAAGAGTGATATCATATAGCAATAACCCACGCCTGGGTGTGGGTAATGCTGGATTTACCCACGGTTGGCATGGTTTGGTCCCGAGGGCGGGAATCTCCGTTGCTTATTTTAAAGCTGTCTCGCTATGTTAAACCCATTTAACATAGTGAGACAGGTTTAAAAAAAAAAGCAACGGAGAAAGCAAGATCTCCGTTGCTTTTTACACACTGTGTCGCTATGTTAAAGGAGTTTAACATAGCGAGACAGCTTTAAAAAAAGCAAGGGACATCTCCGTTGCTGTTTTTAAACCTGTGTCGCTATGTTAAACTCCTTTAACATAGCAAGACAGTGTTTTAAAAAAGACTTATACTAATGGAAAAAGTCCGGGTGACCGGACCTTTTTCCATTAGTATAAGTCGATTTACAACGTGCACGCTGGCCAATCAGCGTGCACGTTTTAGAATATTAATGGGGGGGGGTCATGGTATAATGGTAGTTATTACACTAGAGCTAGGTTCATGTAACACTTTGTAAGAATGGACACACTGAATTCTCTTCAGTGTGTAAATGCCACTGGCCATCATATTGCTTTGCTTTGATTAACATATCCTGACGTCAATTTCATGAGTGTTTGTAGTTTGCATGTTTTTTTTATCTTGTGTAAATAAACTTCCAGTGTTCTAATTGCTGTGTGGTTTATGCAGTTTTGTAGACCATCAGATTCAGAAAAGTGCATGTGTTTCTACAGCATGAACCATGCATTGATTTAGGATGGTATTCATTGTTCCACAGTTCATATATGAGCAAGGACTGAAAAAAAGCACCATGCACATTTATGTTAATATGCTGAGGGCCACTGAACAGTACTGACTATGGAAATGTTAAATGCTGAGTAGAAATGCCCATAACAGTCTTGCCTGTCTATAAGATTGAGAAATTATTAAAACTGGTCTAGATAATATGAGATGGAAGCCACATGAGTGTAAAGTCGCAATTTCTTTTGGCTATTTTCATAGCTGATAAGCGAGCAGAAGCCTGTGCAAGTCTAAATATACCATTGGCAATTATTTGAGGAAAGTGGCACTCAATGTAGCTGTCTAGAAGTTAACTTAGCTATCATGTTATGTAGAGGCTGTCTTTATGTGGGCACGCTGATTGGAATTTTCTAAGGTTGAATAGGAAAAGAAATGAAAGTTGGAAATGAAGGGAGAGGGAAGTTAAGGGACACACAGAAGGAATACATCAAGAGGGCAGGAGAGGAAGGGCTTATATTTTGTGGGGGAGATGGACCCCCTATTTTTCAATTTTTTTATATAAGAGGAAAGTCGGGGAAGAAAGAAGGGAAGAGGATGTAGCAGTGAGGCTTAGGGAAGTTTTATGGAATAGATGCAAAATGAGATTCAGACAATTAGACAGGAAAAATACTGCGGGCTGACGTTGGTGGTAGACACAAGACATACAGATGGCACGCAGACACAAAAGGGGGGAAGCACAGGTCCCACCCTGGTCTGGAAGACCTCAATTATCCCTTCTCTGTGATGGTCCTTCAGAGGGGGACCCCAATGGTATGGCAGTAGTAGACACCTGCAGTAGTTGGAGCCAATTGAGTAAGTAAGTTTTGTTCCTGATGGAGAAGGCCTTGTATGAGATTACGGTACCTCTCAACTACCTACTTAACATATACCTTTATCAGTTCCCAAAGCTTGCAATGTTGGTTGCTTTCTAGGCACCCTACTGAGCCAGCACTACCACATCAACTCTGTGAAGAGGTCCCCGGGTGGATAGAGGAAAGTGGTAAGCATTCACTGAACTGGGATGCACATGGATGGGTTGCCCTCAAAAACTGTGGTCCTGTAGAAAAAGGAATATAAATTGAGGCAGGGGGAAAAAAAAATATATATATATATATATATATATATATATATATATATATATATATATATATGTATGTATATATGGGTTACCCTTACTAAATCAACAGACCACTCCATCGAAACTCACTCCATCGACACCGCAAAACATCAACAACTTGACAGCTGACATTACTCACACTGTAAATAATTGTTTGGCCAGGAACCTGAATTTTGCCTCGTACCCCCACAGTAGTGCATTTTCGGAGTTGGAATATTAAGGGTGGGGGGGTGGGGGGGCATAGCCCCCCCCAAATGTGTATGTTTGTTTTAATAATAGGTTTCTACGTGTGGATGGCCATATGGTTACTTACTGTGTGAGTAATGTCGGCTGTCAGGTTGTTGATGTTTTGAAGCGTCGGAGTGAGTTTCAATGGAGTGGTCTGTCGATTTAGTAAGGGTAACCCATAGATATATATATATATATATATATATATATATATATATATATATATATATATATATGTATATATAAGAATGAATCAAAAGCTGTTGTTCAGGTGCACCATTTTACTGACAGCAAACAATAACCATTTAATACTGATTTACTTTGCCAAGGGTTGCTAACTGCATTCCTTTATATTGACTGGGCTTCAAAACCTGTGTACGGCTCTTAATTAGCACTGTACTTCTTTACTGATTAACACACACACACTTGTATATATATATATATATATAGATATATATATATATATATATATATGTGTGTGTGTGTGTAAAACTTCTGAAATGATATGTCAAAATACCATCCTGTTTTATTTTCTCCTTGGAACAAATAATGTAAGAATACTTTTTTATTTACATAATAGCAATATATTATTGTTTATTAGTCTTGAACTGCTTCGGTCAGACTCTTCCATCTTAAATGGTATTGATCAACAACAAAGTATTACTGGCTGCACTCAAAATTACTCGCTTTTTCAGAGGTACCACAGTTTCTGGTGAGGGTGGAGATGAGTTAGCTACTGCTGTATTGATCTTCATGACAAAGTTACAATTTAGTCAATATCAATGGCGGCTGGTGACTTCAAATCAAAGGGGGGCTGCAGGATACAACTGAATGGATGGGGGGCAATGGGAAGGGGGTGTGGCCAACTAGAAAGGGCCAGAGCTATGCTCAAAACCACAACAACTGGAACTTTAATTAAATACGCTGTCCTGGGTGCCAAACCATCATTACAAGAGTCCAATCAAGACAAAATGAAGTGTAGAAGAAAAAAATATTTCAATGCATTGGCTACATGACAGCTTACTTAATATCTAGATGGAAACAAAAAGGTTGTGAGGCATGAAAAAATAAATTACTTTTTAAATACATTACTAGAATGCCAGTCAAAATCAAGTATAAAAAAAAAAAACAAGCAGCACTTAACTTAAACCACTTCTCTTTGCACTGCAGTTCTAATTACAATTTATATTCAGCTTTATAAAAGTACCAAGTAACATGCTGAAAGTAGCAATCTCTGTGACACCCCCTCTTGTAAAAATGTTTCTTATCCTGACAACAACTATCTGCTTGTTTCATGGGGAAAACATAATCAAAATAAAAAAATTAACAGCAAACAAGAAACAAGCTCAAGATAAATTGCTTAAAGGATTACTGCACAGATTATGGACCACACGTGATAGATTGGCATTCTGTTTAGTTTATGCGTAAAGCCTGCAAAGATGACTGCAAGTCTCCAACAAGTGTAATGAGCTTCTGAAAATGCTGTAATCCTGTCCTTTATTACAAATACTGTCATATGCATTTCAATACCTAAGGCTTATAAGTTATCTAGTTATGTAAATATTGTCTGCATGGCAACAACAAAAAGGCTTTTTCAATTTTGGTAATTATTTAACAGTATACTTATTAAAGTTTAGCTGCATCTTACAAACTCAGACAAGCTTACCTGTTGGTCATTAAAGCATTGCTACTTAAACACAGAGCAACAGGGCACTGTGACAGCATACATTTTCTGAATAATAAGCATAAATCAACAGTATAAAAATATGACAGAAAACCAAAACATTTTGCAAAATCAAGGACAGATGAAACGTCACTGTCGTACTTGTGTCTACCTTGGATGGGGGAATACTCTGCACACTTACACTGCATAACTGCTCCTTGCCTTGCTTGGACACATCTAGAGTCACTACACGGGGGAGTGGGGTGCAACAAGTATGTCACAATTTGAAATGTCTCTGGCTGACGGTGATGGCTCTGACACATTTGTCATACCTCTCAACCTCAGAACAAGAAATTTAGACAAAGCCATACATAGAAGTCGGACAAAGGCCCAAAAATAAGGACAATTTTTAAATATTGCTCTTATAAACTTAGAAAGATAATAGAATAGTAGTAGGTCTTGTATTAGTATGAATTTTCTGAAGGGTATGAAATCTGAAACTCAATTGTTTGTCATTATTTTCTATCTTCAGACTTTACTGATTTGCCACTAATTTGCTAAAAAAACACAATTTTATGAAAAACAGACCAAAAATATGATGCAAAAATATAAAATTGCCATACAATACAGCTGGGAACCTGTCAAAGGGACACTTTTTTTAATATTAGTACTGTTAACTTGAAGAGCTGACAAAATAAGAGAATCTACATGCATTTCTGAAATAAAAGTAATCTATAACTCTGATCATTACAGTTATTTATAATTGTGAACCCTCCATGTTTTCTTCCAAAATTGCTATTTTGTGCCACAATCGGGGACAGTTGAGAGGTTTGGATATTCCTAATTCTATAAAGCAATTTATTTGAATGTACTTCTCAACCTCTTAATGCAGAAAATCTGGACAAGGCCAAATATAGTGGGGGAACATAAAACAGTACTAAAAATTTCTCTTATATAAACTTAGTTGATAGAATAACAGGTCTTGCTTTAGCATCCATTTCTCTGAAGGTTATGAAGTCTGAAACTCAGTGTATGTCATTATTTAGTGACTTCTTTCCAGAATGATTTGCCAGAAAACCACAAATTTTATGAGGAACAAACCAAAAATAAGAAGCAAAAATCTATTCATTCTGCAAAAAATCTGGACAGTTGAGAGGTATAGTTCAGGTGGGGCTGTCTTTGAGTTTGCCGCCCTCCCCCCCTCCCAAAATCATGGTCTAATGGAGCCTCCCCCCGCAGCCATTCCAATGTCCCATTACTTGTCTATTTCGCCCCATTTACCATAAACACTGTAATGTGCATACTGCTTTACTTCTGTGATGACTTGGATGTAATTTGAAAGTTGTATTTTTCATTTTACAGCACAAACACTAATAGACCTGCTAAACAAAGCATTGCAGTTTCACAATGAAAATAGACTTAGCATTAAAACTTCTCTGCCCTTGAAACTCACATTCATTGAAACAACATTGAAATCCACATTCAAAAAAATACATTTTGCCAGTGGGAGATAAAGATTAACTTTGGGCTGTTTTCAAATCATAGCCCCCTTGCACATGAAACATACATGTGTTCTTTGATACAACTTCCTGATTGTATTAAATAATATTCCTCGCATAATACAGTACAGTTGTTAGACAGCATTTTACATTTATTATTTTGAACATTTTTCCAGTAAACAATGAAACAAAATGCATGCACCAATAATGACAAAACTGCTCAATTTAGAACATTTCCATCATAAAAGTCTATTCAGACTTTAACAATCCACCAGTATCAGTAAATATGCACAATCTCTGAAGAGGTAAATGTCATCTAAATAATTCCACATTAAAGAGATCTGAAACTAATGAAGAGGCTGCTGCAAGCAAACAAATTTATATTTCATTGTTTCATCTACGAATAAAGTGCCTGTTGCCCTTGAGGAATAAATTGCCTATGTTACATTAAAAAATGATGAGCTAGTAATATTGCAATAGGGAATGGATGGCAAACTGATAACAGATTTATAGTTACTAGGTATCTCTGCCAAAAAAGACTGCAGCATCCGTCTCCTTTACAACACAGTATCAGCAATGCATATACATATTGTGGGAGTAGAATCCACAGCCTTCTGCATCAAAAGCAAGTACACTACCTGTTGTGCTATTAACATTGCAAGCAGACTTAGCATAAGCTGCACTAAACTTCTCTTCCTCTGCAGCTCTCAGATCCTTGTAAAATCTACTAGACACTTAGTTGTATCTCTCAACCTTGCAGCACAAGAAATCTGGAAAAAGCCAAAATTTATTGGGGAGGCGGAGAAAATCCCAAAAACCAGGGACATATTTTAAACATTGCTTGTATAATCTTGGAAAGTTGCTATAATAAAATGCTGTGTTATTACCATACATTTCACTGCCAAGACTTGAACCCAGGACCCTGTACAAAACAGTCAGAGCAACATACCAGTATGTAAAATCAGCTGTTGTGTGAAAGAGAGGAAGACTGAAACTTAAATGGCTACCATTTAGTGAATTCAGTTCTCACCATAGCTGTCAACCTCTTAGCACAAAACACCTGGACAAAACCAATAATGGGGGAATACAGCCCCCAGACATATTCAGTGAATTCAGTTCTCACCATAGTTGTCAACCTCTTACCACAAAACACCTGGACAAAGCCAGTAATGGAGGAATACAGCCCCCAAACATATTTATTGAATTTAGTTCTCACCATAGCTCCCAACCTTAGCACAAAAGCCTGGGCAAAGGCCAATAATGGGGGAATACAGTACCAAAAATAGAGACAAATATCAAATATTCATCTTATAAACTTAGAAAATTGCTAGAATAAAAGATTTTGTGTTACCATATACTTTCTGAAGAATATGAAGTCTGAAATTCAAATGCCTGTCATTTTTATTTATTTAACATTTGTTAACCAGGAAAGTCTGACTTGGAACAAAAGCCAATTTTCAGCACAGGCCCACTGAGAAACACTCCAGACACATGCCTTTGTAACATGGGAGGACACCAGGGCACCCAGAGGAAACCCACACAAACACAGGGAGGACATGCAGACTCCACACAGAAGGCACCCCAGCCAAGAATCAAACCAGAGAACCTCTAGCTGTGAAGCAACAATGCTACTACTGCACCATCAACTATGTACTGAATTAAGAATCCACATATTTTAAGAGGAACAGAGCAGAACAAAAATATGAGGCAAAAATGTGCAAAATTTTCACAGATGGTGGTGGGTAGGGAATTCAAGCTCTTGCTACCTGCACCTAAGGTACAGGGTTCAAGCCTGAGGTATTCCCTACCCACCACCAGATATCCTGGGTTCTCTCTAGCCACCAGTATATATCAACTGGGGCAAGTGGAAAACTTTGGAATTAAACCCTCCTTTGTATCTAGCATTTCAGAGAATTGAACTTGAGCAACCGATTATTTGTCCTTTTTTCCCCTGGATATTATAATTGAAGTACATGCATCATTCATTATATGGATGTCCACAGACAGCTTACATTTTTTTATGGACAGAACAGGAGAAAAGTATTCTACAAAGATGACTACTTGTTCATTGCTTAAGTAAAAGTTTAATAAGAAATTCCTAGATACTGGTTAGCTAATTGCATTAACATCATAAAAATCATGTAAAGCATATTCCTGAAGATCCCAGGACTGATTCCACTAGCATAATAGCTATGTGCTAAATATTCTCATTGTTGCAGTAGACCTTAGGTTATATGGATTGTTTCCCACCTATGAAACAACAACATGACAGCTTAAAAAAGTTCTACCTCCCCCAATCCACTCCTTTACTCTGATTTCCGATTTGCTAACCCCCAGGAGGAAAATCAGTTAGAATAAAGTTTTCTTCTGTGCTTTCTTACCTTCTCAAGAAGAAGAAGCATCTACCAGGCTTCACAGGAACAGCAGTTGGCTAAGAGCTTAGTTTCTGGCAGATAAGTCCTAGTTAGGTAACCCTTCTACAAAAAGGTATTACTCTTTTAACTCATTAACCCCGAGTACCGTCTCACAGCGCCTCTGTGCTTACACCCGAGTGGGCTGTGAGATGATAAGAATTGCAAGCAGTTACCACCGAGTACCTTCCACTGATGTGACAAACTGCAGTGTAGATTTTTAATGTAAGCAGTATGTAAAACATGCTTAAATCGTAGTCTAACTTGTTGCTTACATCATATACCTAAAATTCAGTGTGTTTTTACATGCTGCTCACATTGAAGTTTTTTTAAGAAAATCAGCTTGTAAAGTGGTTGATTATGCAAGTGGTGGCAGCAAATCAGATTATTACAATCCAAGCTGCCACTTGCATAACACCTCTACCCCAAATCTAAATTTCTTTTGTTCTCCCTGAATAAATAGGGTCCAGCAGCAGGTATTTCCTTCCTTTTTTCTGAGATTTGCAGATTCTACCTGCTGCTGGATCCCTCTATTTATCAATCACAATTGGAGACACCTGTTTGGCGGTTTTTGCTTTCACAGTCTCGTTGTTTTTCTTCTGCTGGTGACAAGAACTGCTGAATTGATTTAGCCTGTGGTAAAGTAAGCTTCCTCCCACAAAGCCCTTTTGATCCTCTTCTGTTAAATATCAGATAATGTTAGCTAGCCATTGAGCCAGTATGGCCAAAAAACTTTGCCATTGTGGTGTAACTCAGAGGATAGGAGGAAGAAAGTGCTGGATCTTTACCCTTTTTGTGAGTTTCTATTGTTACTTTCCACAAAAATGTGACTTGTTTAGTCATCAGGACCTCACTGAAAAAATGTTTTAACCCTATGTAAAAAGGCTCTCGTATCCATTTCCAAAGGCCTACTGGTAGACCATCTGTTCCTGGGGATTTTCCTCTTGGCATACTTTGTGTCCGTTCTTCAATCTCCTCCTTTGTTATCTCTTTCTACAATGGTTATGACTGCTCTGGGTCTAGAACTGGGATATTTAGTTCTCCTAAAATAAATCCATCTCCCCATCTACCCGGCCTGCTGCTACCGGCCCAGAGTATAGTTCTAAATAATATTTCGCAAACGATCTGCATGCAGAGAGAATGAAGTGTGCGTGAATGCATGTAGAAGTGCCTGCATGTGTGTATGACATAGCGAACTGTAAAGGGGTGCATGCAGAGTGTGTGTATGTATGTAGAAGTGCATGTGTGTATGTATGAGAGAGCGAACTGTAAAGGAATGAATGCAGAGAGTGTGTGTATGAATGGTGAAGTGCCTGCTTGGGTGTATGACAGAGCGAACGGTAAAGGAGTGAATGCAGAGTGTGTGTATGAATGGTGAAATGCCTGCTTGGGTGTATGAGAGAGTGAACGGTAAAGGAGTGAATGCAGAGTGTGTGTATGAATGGTGAAGTGCCTGCTTGGGTGTATGAGAGAGCGAACGGTAAAGGAGTGAATGCAGAGTGTGTGTATGAATGGTGAAGTGCCTGCCTGCCAGTAGTTGTTTGTGCTAGCCATTTCTGTATGATTTTGACCTGTAAAATATTGTATTTCTTTCTGGTATTTAACATAGCCTATGTTCCATTACGTAGATGTCTCTGAACTTACTAGATCAGTATTACAAGCATGGAGCTACCATATGTTTTGTTCTTTTTTCTTTGCTTTGTCAGTCATTTGTGGAATTTAGGTGGGAGGGAAGGGCTCAATATCTAAGTGTTATACTATTTTACAGAATCGCTGAGGTCTTCTTACTGATGATAATGAGTCGCTGTTACATAGGTGGGAGGATGGGCTCAGTAATAGCTGTTATATTATTTTTACTGAGTACTTAAGTGTTGTACTATTTTTACTGAATGACTATTGTCTTCTCCTAACAGATGATAATGTCTCTGTGTTACATATCAGCTGCACAAGGTAATACAAGTGCCTGGGTCAGTCTTGGTCTTCTCATATGTTGTCTTGCTGTAGCTCCCCACTCAGTCTCCCTCCCTTTAGGTGTAGTACATGTATGTAGGTCAGGGCAAGAGGTTTTACATTAGCTCCCCTGTTTCAGTCCTTATGGCCACTGCCGAAAGGATACAGGTAAATGGAAAAGGCAGAGGTAAGGCAGAGTGCTGGCATTGCATGCAATCAGAAGTCATTGCTGCTACCAGCAGTTTGAGTGGGCAGCCAGCACCATTATGGGACACTTCAGACGCCCACGACCTGAAGCCCCATGCTTGTCCTCAGCATATTAGTGGAGTAGCGGTCTTTACCCTGCTTTTTCCATTTGCCTTTCTGTGCCCCCTTGTCAGCCATTGTGTGTAATTTTGTGTTTTCATGGGTGGTAGGTATGTACCTCTGCAGCATCAGCACCACTTATGTACCTTATGAAAAGAATAATGCCCCTGTGGATAGGAGTGAAGATTTGGATGGTCTAACCAGGTAATGCATTATGATATACATTTATATGTACTCTTCCAGTAGATCTGTCAAACATCAGTAGTAATCTGTTTGCACTTTCTTTCCTGGGCAGGTTCGTCCACCTTCTGACACTGAGATGGCTTCACGAGCAGGACAAAGACAAGTGAAAGTGTGGATATGTGGCCATTCCTACATTCACTGGGCTGCCAGCCATGCCTCCATAACTGAAATCCAGTACAACTTGAGCTTCCCCACATCCAGTGTGAAGGTATACTGGATTGCAAGAAGAGGTATGTATTGGAGCGGAGTACTGCAGTTGTTGGAAGAGAAGTGTTCCATCTACCCTGAGCCTGACATCCTTGTGCTGCACAATGGAGGGAATGATGTCATCAGTCAACTACTCAGAAGGCTACGGTTTCAAATCAGAGCAATTTTTGAACACCTGCAGTCATTGTGGCCACGTTGTCATTTTGTGTGGTCTGACATAATTCCTCGACAGATTTGGAAAACAGCAAACAATCAACGGGCAGCGCACAGGGCCAGACGTTTATAGAATGGGTTCATACATGGCTTGATGCACAGGGTCAGTGGATCTACAATCTGTCATGACAGCATCACTGCAGAAGATGTTCACCTATTCAGAAGGGATGGTGTTCACCTAACTGAGGAGGGCATTGCCTTGTTCTTGACTGACCTCCACAATGGCATGAAGAGAGCTATGTAGGATTGGTAATATGCAGCTTGTGAGAAGAATGGAAAACACCCATGACCAAGTAGGGACTAGTATGGTAAGTAAAACTCTATTTTGAAATGTGTTGTGTAAAATATATTTTTATGAGTTTGGCAAATAACTGTGGTAAGGAGCTGGTGAAGATGCTGAGAAAGAACAACTGTTTCAGGAGAGTGCTAGCACATACAATCAAATATGTCAGTAACCATCCAGCAATACTTCTTTTTTTATTCTGCTTTTATCAGGCATGTGTAGAGTTTAGATAACAGGAAGTGCTTAGTAATACAGAACTTGATCCCTTGGGCCAGTGCTGAAAGGACACATGTAAAGAGAAATGGCATAGGTGAGGCAGACTGCTGACTCTGAAGGAGGTCATGAGACTGCAGGGTATCAGGTGTCTGAGTGGGTAGCCAGCACAGCTGTTGGACAGATCAGATCGCCTTGCCTGCCACTGAAGTCACATGCCTATCCTGGGTTCATTAGTGGAGTGGTGGTCCTTACCTTGCTTTTTCTCTTTACATGTACCCATTCAGCAGTATGTTGGCTACACCAAGAATGTGTATATTTACAATCATATGTGTCTACATGGTAAAACAACTGCTTCTGAATGCTGTACACATGCACATATATCAGTTTTGTTAGGACTCAAGTTATGGAAATTATGATTTTTTCATATTTTGATAAATAACTTTGCAAGGGATCATGTCAGTGTGCCAAGTAATGCCTCATTTTGAAGACAGTATTGATAGTTCCAACACGGTAAAAGAATTGTGCCTGTATGTTGTACGTATGTGCAGATATCAAAGTTTGTTTCAGACTTAGGTTATGGAAATTATGATTTTTTTTCATATTTTGGTAAATAACTTTCCAAGGGAGCATCTGAATGTGCCAAGTAATACCTCATTTTGAAGACAGTATTGCTGGTTCCATCATGGTAAAACAATTAGTCCATTAAATGACAAAACAAGTCATGGGCATTCAGAAACACCAATTAGCTGAAACACCTGATGTTCGTAGGGGTCATTTGCATATATCCCATGTGCCTCTGATGCAAGAGGTTTAGGAGGTCACTTAGTGGAAGTTCTAGCTTTGCTGGAGTTTTCATTTAGTTTTTACTGATTGGTTCCAACATGGTAAAAAAATTGTGCCTGTATGCTGTACATGTGCAGATATCAAAGTTTGTTTCAGACTTAGGTTATGGAAATTATGATTTTTTTCATATTTTGGTAAATAACTGCAAGGGAGCATCTGAATGTGCTAAGTAATACCTCGTTTTGAAGACAGTATTGATAGTTCTAAAATGGTAAAAAAAATTGTGCCTGTATGTTGTACTCATGTGCAGATATCAAAGTTTGTTTCGGACTTAGGATGTTCTTCATCTCACATTGCTGCAGTCCTTACACTTGGGTAGTCCGCTGTCCTCGGTCGGCCCGAATATCAAAGTATTAGGCTGACGTCGGTCAAGGCGCTTAAGACTGACATCAGAACGTCAGGGTACAAATGCGCATGACCGACGTCATATCCTCAGTCTTTTTTGCCGCATGGTCCGATGCAGAAGCAGCGTTCTGAAATTTTTCGATTTCGGAGTTTCAGACCGAGTCAAAGTTGGCTAAGTACCCCGTTGGGGAATATTTTAGTTTTTTCTTGCCTTAGTGGTTTACCGGATGTCAGAAAAAGTGAATAACTGTATTTCTTGTGGGAAACAGATACCGCATAGAGATTATCATACTTTGTGTATTCCTTGTTTGGGTCCTGAGCACGACGTTGTTGGGTGTCGCTTTTGTGCTAGGTTCAATAAACGCACTATTAAGCGAAGGTTAGATTGTGCCAGGTTGGTCTTCGGGAAGCGGTGCAATTATAATATGCCGCCGGATGCTCCGACGCTTCTTCAAGAAGCGCAAAGACAAAGCAGTTAAACCCAGGCAAGAAGAGTCGTCCGTGCGGACGCCGGTTCTTTAGAGGTGTCAGTGGAACCGGTGGTTCCGCCGGAGGTTTCTCTGGAGTCCCAGGGGGAGACTTTGTTATTGCAGGATGTAGCCTCTCAGGAGGCAGGTCAGGCTGAAGGGGCTTCTCAGGTTGCTGTACTCCCCTCCATTCCTAGGGTGGTTAGGCCCTCTCCTTCTGTTTCTAAGGCTTCTCCCAGAGGCAGGCCAGGTTTATCTTCTGTTGGTGTCACTCCTAGTTCATCAGGATCTGTGCCCAAGAAGCACATGCTTAAAATGGCAGAAGATTTAATTACTTTGATTAGAGGTTCTTTGCCCCCTCCTGATAAGAGGCCTAGGGTGGAACCAGAGCTGGGGAGTTTTGAGCAGGCTTCGGATGTTTCAGAGTCTTCGGCTGAAGACTTGCAGGAGTATTCTCCTTATTCTGATTCTGATGTGGATGATTCTACTCCTTCTGCTTCTCCTCCAGAGGATTTTTCTTTTTCAGAGACTCTTCATTCCATGAGGGAACATTTTAAGTGGGAAGGTCAGGACTTCTCTGATTCCAGGAAAAGGCTTAGGGAATTTTGCTTTACCCCAGCATAGGCCTTTGGCTATACCTCCTGTTCTGGATGTTGTGGAAGATGTGTTTGCAGAGGCTTCACTTAATCCTGATTCTTTGCCTCCTGCTCCTGTTAAACCGGATAGGTATTACAGGGTGCCTGAAGCTCATAAATATCTTTATAAGAGTCCTAGGGCGGACCCAGAAACTGTTAGTCAGGGACCTAAGGGTGTCAAGGCCTCTGTTGTAAAAAATCCGGTTCCTTCAGATAAAGAGGCCAGAGCTTTGGATAGATGGGGAAAGAAAGTCTATACTTCTTCCACCTTAGCTATGAGGGCTTTGAATTGCCAGTTTCACATGTTGAAATATCAAAACTATCTACTTTCTCAATTGAAGTCTAAGGTAGATGCTCTGGCGGAAGGTATTGAGTGTAAAGAATTACAAGATTTGGTGCATGTTTCTGAACAGGTGGGTAAGCATTCTTTACAATGTGGTTTTGATGCTGTACAGGCCTCGTCTAGGGTGGCTGCCACTGGGTCAGTTCTTCACAGGCACGCCTGGCTGAAGGATCAGAATTTATCTGAACATGTTAAGACGAGGATTTTAGATGCTCCTTTACAGTCTGATGTGTTGTTTGGTTCACCTGTGGAGGCAGTCTTAAAGAAAATGGAAGACAAGGCTAAGTCTATGCAGACTGTTAAAGATTTTTTGCAAGTTCAGCCTCCGAAGTTTAGTAGGAATTGGCCTGCTAAGGGGTGGACGTACCCTTCTTATGATTCACAGTCTAGGGGTAGATCTAGACGTGGTAGGGGCAGAGCTCAGGGCTCTTTCAGGCCTAGATCAGGAAGTTCACCTGCACAGTCTTCGGGTGAGGGCAGGGGCCAGTCCTTTCGTAAACAGGCCCAATGACCTACCTTTTCAGCTGCCAGAGCCTTCTCATCTGGCAGCACCTTTGGGAGGAAGGTTGGCACTCTTCAAAGAAAATTGGAGTTTAATTACCCAAGACAGATGGGTATTGGATATCATACACCAAGGTTACAAGTTTTATTTCCATACCTTGCCTCCTTTCAAAGGCATGCCAGACGTTCCTCCTCAGCAAAGAATAGAGGCTCACAAACAAATTTCTCTGCTGCTTCAAATAGGAGCCATACAGCCGGTCCCTCTGCCAGAAGTGGGCCTAGGATTTTATTCTCGCCTGTTCCTAGTACCAAAGAAGGGGAACACGTGGAGACCAATTTTGGATTTATCTATCCTCAACACTTATCTGGACATTCCCAAGTTCAAAATGTTGACGTTACAACAGCTTTTACCTCTGCTGGGCAAAGATCACTGGATGGTAACTCTGGATCTCAAGGAGGCTTACCTTCATGTTCCTATCAGGCTAAGTTGCAGGAAGTATCTGCGCTGGCTGGGACTTCTCATTATCAGTTCTCTGCATTGCCCTTTGGCTTATCTACTGCGCCCAGAGTGTTCACGAAAGTTCTGGCTCCAGTGATAGCTTTCTTCAGGCTAAAAGGAATACAGATCTATCCTTATTTGGACGACTGCCTCATTCTGGCTCAAGGAAGGGACGAACTTCTTCATCATTTGCAATATGTGATAGCAGTGCTAAGATGCCTGGGGTATTCTGTGAACGAAATAAAGTCCAGTCTAGTACCCTCTCAGGACATGTGCTTTCTGGGTGTGAGACTGAATACAGCATCCCAGATGGCCTTTTTGACCCCGGACAAACAAAAGAATCTTTCCCTTTACTTCCATCAATTATCTCATCAGTCCAGGCTGACTGCAAGGACAGTCCTTCAAGCCTTGGGGTTCATGGCATCTTGTATTCTGGTGCTTCCCAATGCCAAACTGCATATGAGGAAGCTACAATGGTATCTCAAAAATGTATGGACACAGCACTGCCAGGATATGGACACTGTCATTCAAATAATACCTTGCATTCAAAAGGAATTTGTGTGGTGGGCTCAGGAATGTCACCTAAACAAGGGACTCTCTGTGACCCGGCCAGAGGCGAGTCAGATTCTAACGACAGATGCCTCAGACAAAGCTTGGGAGCTCATCTAAATGGAAAGTGGATACAAGACACGTGGCCTGCCAGACTACAACATCTACATATCAACTTGAAGGAGATGTTAGCAGTCCAATTTGCATTAATAGCTTTCAAGGATTTACTTCTTCCAGGGCAGGTGTTGATTCTAACAGACAACACAACTGTCATGTGGTACATCAACAAGCAAGGGGAACGCATTCTTATCCTCTATGCAGGCAAGCAATGATTTTGTGGGAGACTGCTCTCAGTTTACAGCTAAATCTTCAGGCAAGGTTTCTGCCGGGAGCACAGAACTCCTTAGCAGATGTGTTGAGCAGAAGAATTATGGATCCCCACGAGTGGAAATTGGATCCTCATGTATTTTAGAAATTGACAGTGTCATGGGGAACTCCAGACATAGATCTGTTCGCTTCTCCACTAAACTACCAGCTGCCAAAGTTTTGCACAAAAGGTTTCATCCCACAGCCTGGAAAGTGGATGCTCTTTCTTTCAATTGGAGCAATCTTCATGTGTATGCCTTTCCACCTCTGCCTCTCCTTCCAAAGGTACTCCTAAAGGTCAGACAGGACAAGCCGAAGATGATTTTGATAGCTCCAGATTGGCCTCGACAGCACTGGTACCCATTACTGAGAAGTCTGGTGCGGAGCCTCCATGGCCTTTGCCTTGATTCCACACCTGCTGTCTCAAGAGAACAGTCATTTACTCAATGTCAAACTTCACTCTCTTCACCTAACAGCCTGGCATATTCTGTTTTGAACCCTGGAGGGTCTCAGCTTCCACAGCAAGTTTTGAATGTTATTTTGGAGGCCAGAAGGCCTAGTACAAGGAAAGTGTATGCAGATAAATGGAAGAGATTTTTATTTTGGAGTGCTGCAAAGGAATTTGATGTTTCTGAGCCTAATTTAAGTGTGGCTCTTCAATATCTTACTGAGTTACTGGACAAAGGTTTGTCCTTCTCTTCTATTAAGATTCATGCTGCAGCAATTTCTGCTCACTATGATTGTGACCCACCATTGTTTTCTCATCCTTTGTTCAAGCAGTTCCTTAGAGGGGCAAAGAATATAAGACCCCCACGTAGAGCTCCTACTCCTGCTTGGGATCTCAATTTTGTGTTGGAGAAACTCACTCTACAACCTTTTGAGCCTGCAGCTACTGCCGAGTTGAAATATTTATCATGGAAGACTGCTTTTTTGTTGGCCATTACCTCTGCAAGAAGGGTTTCTGAATTACAGGCCCTTATGGCGGTTGAGCCTTTCTTAATTTTTCATAAGGATAGAGTATCTTTGCGTACTAATCCTTCCTTTATGCCTAAAGTGGTTTCTAGTGTGGCTTTAAACCAAACTATTCATTTGCCTACTTTCTATGCAAATCCCCAAAATAAAGGGGAAAAGATTTTGCACACTTTAGATGTACACAGGCAGTTGCGATATTATTTGAGCAGAACTAAAGGGTTCAGGCAGTCTCAGCAGTTATTTGTTTCATTTGCTTTGAGTTCTTAGGGCAAGCCTGTGTCAAAACAAACTATTTCTAAGTGGATTGGGTTTTGCATTGCT
The DNA here is from genome assembly GCF_019279795.1 of Protopterus annectens. NCBI lineage: Eukaryota > Metazoa > Chordata > Ceratodontiformes > Protopteridae > Protopterus > Protopterus annectens. The sequence goes on along the minus strand of NC_056731.1, from coordinate 1,896,873,942 downwards.
TTCTGTTATTCCCATCATGGTAAGGAGATTCCAGCTGGGATTAGGCCTCATTCCACTAGGGCTACTGCCACTTCTACAGCCTTTTTAAGGGGGGTGGCAACTAAAGATATTTTGGAGGCAGCTACTTGGAGTTCAGTGCATACTTTCTCTAAGCATTATCACCTTCCTCTTTACTCTAAATCTAGGGCTGGTTTTGCCACTGCTATTTTACAGGGCATTTTGGCAGCTCCTACTGCTTTATAGTTTTGCCATCCTCCCTTACCTCTGCTTTGGGATTCTACCCAAGTGTAAGGACTGCAGCAATGTGAGATGAAGAACATAGTACAGTTTTGTACCTACCATAAATGTAGATGTTCGAAGATCCACATTGCTGCAGTCCAATTTACCCTCCCTCCTTCCCCTCTGTAGTAGAGGTGGTTGTGTGGGCTGGGTTGTACATATTGTGTATTTTGTATATATTGTACATATAATTAGTGCAAGGGTGGTTGGTTGGTTTTGCTGTCTTTTGGTTTTGACCTTTCTTTTTAGGGTCTTCTGACATCTGGGGCAAGAAAAGACTGAGGATATGACGTCGGTCATGCGCATTTGTACCCTGACGTTCTGATGTCAGTCTTAAGCGCCTTGACCGACGTCAGCCTAATACTTTGATATTCGGGCCGACCGAGGACAGCGGACTACCCAAGTGTAAGGACTGCAGCAATGTGGATCTTCGAACATCTACATTTATGGTAGGTACAAAACTGTACTTTATGGAATTATGATTTTTTTCATATATTGGTAAATAACTTTGCAAAGGAGCATCTAAATGTGCCAAGTAATACCTCATTTTGAAGACAGTATTGCTGGTTCCAACATGGTAAAATAATTGTGCCTGTATGTTGTACACATGTGCAGATATTAAAGTTTTTTCAGACTTAGGTTATGGAAATTATTATTTTTATTTTCATATTTTGGTAAATAACTTTGCAAGGGAGCATCTGTATGTACTAAGTAATACCTCATTTTGAAGACAGTATTGATAGTTCCAACATGGTAAAAGAATGATGCCTGTATGTTGTACACATGTGCAGATATCCAAGTTTGTTTTGGACTTAGGTTATGGAAATTATGATTTCTTTCATATTTTGGTAAATAACTTTGCAAAGGAGCATGTTAGTGTGCCAAGTAATACTTCATTTTGAAGACAGTGTTACTCCTTGCAACATGGTAAAAGAACTGTGTCTGTGCACTGTACACATGTACAGATATCACAATTTGTTTAGTCTTATATGATTATGAAAATTTTACATTTACAATACTTCTCATTATTATGCTCATATCTTTGCAAGGGAGCATGGTGATCACACAAATGATGCATCATTTTGAAGCTGACATTCAGATGCACAACTTCTATACTGATATGTAGGCTCTGTCTGTTACAGGTGATGAGATATGCTTTGTTTATTAATTATGAGAAATAATATATTAATCATATTTCTGTGAATATCTCAAGAAAGGAATATCACACAGTAATGGTCAGGGTATCATTTTAAAGCTGACATTCATACTAACAAATTAAATTCAAATTGTATGGGTCTGCATGGTACATTGACCAAGATATTGTGCTTTGCTTTTCCAAAAAGGTAAAAAATATGCATAATATCAACATTCCTTTCCAAATATTTAACAATAACTTTGATATGCACTATCGACATTTACACTGTTGGAAAGGTCAGTGTCTGATGAACAACTTTTGCATTTACATTTTTAGTCTAGCCCATAGTTAAAGAGTTATGAACATTTGTTTTCTGTATGGTATTACAAATGGATTTTGTGAAAATGAGCTCAGGCTGCACTGTTGTTCCTATGGTGGAATTAAGCAGGCAGCTTTTTCTGAGCTGCTCCAGAGTGAATGAGTTAAGAAAAGTAGCTATTTATAATTTTTTTACTAAAAACTGTATTTCCTATTTAAGAAACATGGTATTTTTTCACAATATCACAGTTTCCTGTCAGGGCCTACTATTTTTGGCTTATTGTGTTTATTATGTCACTTGTGGCCAACTTTGCAAAAAAATTGTGTACTGCTTGTACAAACTTTGAATTTGGCGTGACAGAAAAGTTTACCGAGGCACAGGCAGAAATTCTGTGTTGATGTAGTGCTTATACTCACTTTGAGACAACATAACTGACATTTTGGTACTTTCACAGTGTGTGTGTGTGTGTGTGTGTGTGTGTGTGTGTGTGTGTGTGTGTGTGTGTGTCTGTGTGTGTGTGTGTGTGTGTGTGTGTGTGTGTGTGTGTGTGTGTGTGTGTGTAGGTGTTTGAACAGTGCTGTCAGGGAAATTCTGTTGTGATAGTAAGTGTGCTGCATATGAACACTCATTGACAACTTGCCTTCTTATCGACTTGCTCCAGCAATGCTTACTGCTTTTTGGTGCTTCTTCCCCAATTGCAGCACAGCTACTCATTCTGGTCCAGCTGGCTGTTCCCCAGCAGTACCTCGAAAGAAAATATCAATTAACAAGGAATCTTGTTGTTGTGGTTTCAAACTCAATCCATGCCTCAGCTCATAGTGAGTTAACCTAGAGAGGCCATTGGCTGTTCCTTAGACTACCTTTCAGACTTTCTCTGCTGTAGACCTTTTGGCCAGCATGAACTAGGGGTCAGCCACGTCCTCTTTGGCTGTTCCAGTGTCTGACGTCTACTCATGATGATTCTCATGATGCCTGTTGCTAGATGACACATGAAAAAGATGCAGTGGTTTCTAAAAAAATGCATGGCCCCAGTATTTGCATTCTCTGACTATTTAATTCCAGTTCGGGGCTTTATAAAAAGGTAACTGAACTGATGGATAAAACAAATTCAACTTCTGTCCTCAGATCCCAATCTAGTGTGTCATCATGGGCATGTCAGAGTTTGGTTGGGGAGCAGTTTCCAGAGGAGTAAAAGAACAAGACATAAGGAATCTTTCAGAAAGGGCAAAGCACATCAGCTTAAAAGAGATGCTGCCAAGTGATTTATGCAATGAAGTCCCTGTATCACATTTGATTCCCAGGACCTCTCCAAGTGATTACAGACAATACCACAGCCATATGGTATATAAACAATTAGGAAAGAAATAGGTTGTACCCTATATGCAGGCTGACAAAGACAGAAATGTGGAGTTGACCAATCAACAAACATCAGTAGCAGGATCATCTAATCCTACACCTCAGGAAGAGGTTCTATCTCCTGAACCAACAACTTCAGTGTATTCGACACCCATGTTGGAAGCTCCACCTCCAGTAGAGACTAACATATTGTCAGTTGTTATGGGTGCTTCTCCAGTGGTCAGATGTAAAATCATCCCTATCCAAAAAGAACAGGTTTTTCCAATTCTTCCTTTGCTATTTTGGCAGAAAAGGAAGAAGTCTACAGACCAAGAGGTCCAACGAGGAGGGTACAAGCAGAAAGAACCACCAGTAATGAGTAAGGCGAAAATTTCTCTATTAGCTATAGGCTTGGGTTTTATACCAACAGTACAGACAGATATAAGCAGTTTATTGATTGAGATGTGGCAATTTGCATGAAATGTGACTTTAAAACTTTTGTATGATAACACAATGACTGCCAAGACTCCTTTCAGGAAACCGAGTTTGTTTGTACCGACTTTACCATATAATGTAGAAACTTTTTTATGTGCATGTGAAAATGATGTATATGACAGTTTTGGTGATACACAGTATTTTAAACATGGTAGTAACATCTCTAAAATTGAGCAACAAGCATTATATAATCTACAACAGAATAGAGATATAGTGATACGTCCATCAGACAAAAGTGGACCAATTGTAATTTTAGATGCTGCGTATTACAATGATGAAATGCATAAAATGCCGTCAGATATTAATGTGTATAAAACTGTTCAGAAGGATATCATTTATACTATGAAGGACCGTATTTTGAATATCTTATTTGAAAGTATGTGCATGGGGCTTATGACCAAAGAATTGCATGAATTTTTTAAGGTAGATAAACCATTAATACCTGTGTTACATGGCCTTCCAAAAATTCATAGATAGCCCACCCACCCCACATTTCGACCCATAGTGGCAGGCACGGGATGGTTAATAGAGCCAATCTCTGTATATACAGATTCCCAATTGAGGGAGGTTTTAAATGATTTTCCTTATGTTTTGAAGGACATGGAACATTTTTTGAGGGACCTGTATAATGCAACTAGTGGGCCAATAGGGTCTAAATGTGACATACTAGTTACTCTTGATGTATTCTCCTTCTTTACCTGTATCCCTAACCAAGAAGGGATCAGTATGGTTAAAGCAGTACTAATTAGACATGGGAAATTCATGATACCCAAGACAGAGTTTACCTGTATGCTGTTAGAGCTGGTATTGGATTATAATTTTTTTTTGTTTAAAGACATTTATTACTGGCAAACAGTGGGAATGGCCATGGGAACCAGTTGTGCGAATTCTTAAGCCAACTTGGTAATGGTTGAGTTGGAGGTTCAACACATCATGAGTAAAAAGGTAGATAATATATGCTCATTGGCTAGAAGGGAGACAAGCAGAATCTCTTGCCTTTCTTGTGAAGAGTCTGACTATTTTAAAAAGTTGGACTATTTAAGGGATGCCTTTTTAGAACAAGGGTATAGCCAAGAAGAGATAACTCGAGCATACTTTAAGGTACAGAGTGAGAGAGGGCAACGAGCAAGCCATATTTCTCAAATCATGTTAGACAAGAGAAAGAACATCTAGGCCACAACATGTTCCTATAATTTTGTCCTGTACACAGGATGTAGGTAGACTGAAGGAAATAATACGGAAAAATTGGCCTGTTTTATTAGTAGATAGTAAAACCTCTGAATTAGTTGGTCCTAGACCACGATTTATACACTAGAATAAAAGGAATTTAAAGCAATATTTATGCTTTCCAAAACTGAATGTGTTAGAACCTAGGCAGTTAGGTGGGACACGTAAATGTGGGGCTTGTTTATATTGTGAATACATAGATGAGTCTAGATTTTTTAGGCACCTGGATTCTAGACACTTATGGGAGATAAGAACCTCAGCTGACTGTAACACCCAACATGTGATATATTTGGCACATTGTGTGGCATGCTTTAAATTCTATGTAGGAAAAATGAATAGACATTTTAAAGAACAAATGAGAGCTCATGTATATTGTACAAGGAAAGGATATGATTGTAGTGCCTTGGCTAAACATACCCTACAGCTAGGTGTTCAACATTACTTTTTATTTCAAGTTTTACAAGTAATGCATGAAAGTGCCAGAGTGGGTGACTTGGTAAACCACACAGAATGTGTGGAATTACAGTGGATATTACTATTAGGAGCACATAGGGGACATGGTTTGAATGATAGTGTGCCCCTTAAACCTGTTTTAAAATCAAGAAAATTGAAGTGTAAATGATATTATTTTTATTGTTTAACACAAATATGGTTATGTTATGTCTTTAAATTTGTAGTGATTAGGAGAATTTTGGAGGGTTTTTATTGTTATTGATTGGATAATTGTTTGATTGAGAACTATATATACATTGTATTTTAGTTGTGTTTTATGTCTGAAGAAGCGGTGTTGAACACCACGAAAGCGCTTACTTTCTAATAAAAGCATTTTGTATTTTAGATCGACCTGCCTTTGTTCCATTGGTTTTTAGCTTTTGTTTTGTACATAGTGGTAGACAAGCTGAGCAGGACCAGGACAGACAGTCATGAATGGAAATTGAATGGGGGGGGGTCTTCCAGGAACTGAAACAGTTGTGGAAAACACCTAAAATAGATTTGTTTGCCTCCTTTCAAAACAGATAACTAAACAAATTTTATTCAAGGACTCCTTGCAAGATAGTCTTTGAAGATAGATGTATTTCATTCCCTTGGAGGGAAATGTTCTTTGTGTGTCTATTGCTATCCAGGTTATTTCTGAAGATTCAAAATGATACCCAAAAATAATTGTGGTGACCCCCTTTTGGCCCAGGCATCATTGGTTCTCCCCTGTCATGGAACTGGCCAAGGGCAGGTACCAGAAGCTTCCACACAGACCAGCTGTACTCACACAAGATAGGGGGAGCTTGAAATATCCCAGTATCAATCAACTTCAAATGACTGCCTGAACAATTCAATTGTAATACCTTTTCGGTACTTATTTCATGAGGACATGCAGCAGATACTGAAGGAGGCAAGAAAGCCTGCTACTATAAATTTCTATCTTGGTAACTGAAAGTGATTTTCTAGTTGATGCTTAGCCAATAACTAGGGACCCATCAGAGATTTTGTTGCACTGCTGCTCAAGTATTTGCATTAGTTACTTTCCTCTGACCTCACTTATTCCCCAATAAAGATTCATCTTGCAGACATTTCAGTATGTCTACCTGTGGGCCCTCCTCTTTCTTCTCTGTTTGCTGTCATACAGTTTCTTTGGCATCTCAACTATGTGCTGGAGAAATAGAATATGTCAATTTATGAACCTGCTCATCAAGCTGATTAAGGTTCTTCACATGGAAAACTTAATCAGCGTTTCTTTAACATCTGCAAGAAAACTATAAGAGTTGCAAGCTCTAATGGTGAGTGAATCCTATCTGATTTTTCCATAAACATAGCATATATTTAAGAATAAACTCCTGATTCATGCCTAAAGTGGTTTCAGAGTTTACCTTGAATCAATCCATCAAACTCCCAGTTTTCTTCTCAGAACCTAAAAACAGGGAAAATAGATTCTACATATTTTGGACAAGCATAGGCAGCTCTTGTACTATCTTAACTAAACTAAGCCCTTTAGAAAAGGTAATCATCTGTCTATTTCTTATCAAGGGGGAAAAAAGGGACATTCTGTGTATAAATGGGCAATTTATAGGTGGTTGTCCTTAACTATTTTTTCCCACCATGACAAATCCATCCCAGGCACTATCAAGGCACATTCCACTAGAGCCTTGTCATCTTCGATGACATACTGGAAAGGTGTTGACTTTAAAAAACATTCTAGAGACAGCTATATAGTCCTCTGTACATGTTTTTACAAATCATTACAAACTGGTTTCCTTTTCTAGGTCCAAGTCAAACTTTGCTAGGATTATTGTCCAAGGGTACCTGGATCTGTATCTGTCCTCCTCCCAGGATGGTTAGGCTTTGGATTCAACCCATATACCATAAAGGTTACTGCAGCTTTGGGAATAATGGACCCACATACCCATAACTGTAACTTTTCAAATTCCTCACTGCTACACCAGCCACACTCAACCTCCATCCCTCTATCCTTTTACATTTGTAGTTGGGATATATAGTAGTGTTGTGTTTGTTTCTGCTTATAGTTTTATTGTTAGTATTGGTTGGTTATTTCATGATTGGTAGGCTGTTCTTCGTATATAGATACTCTGATTGCTGATTTTCCTCATGGGGATTAGCCAGTCAGCAGTCAGGGTGAAGGATGAGGGAGGGGGGACAAAACATTTTGAAGCTGGGTGGTGGTTGGTTCCTAGGTGGAAAACAGCTCATGTAGCCTAAGGGCTACTGCAGCAGTGAGAAATTCAAACATCTGATATGGTACACAGCTGTTACAAGGCCACAGCAGATTTTTTTTTTGTCCAGCTTCAAACTGGACTTTCCTGACCAGTTCTCTGTAGCAAATAAGACTGCTCTGGAGCGATTCACTTGGAGAAAAGATATTGAACCAAAAGTCTGTTATGCCAGTTGTCTCTTCATTTAGGCCACTCCTAAACTGCTTTAATAATAAGATATGGTGTCAGAAGAAATGACACCAGCAATACCAATCCTGATGATTATTAACTCTGTGACTTTCAGAAAACTGAAGAGAAAAACAGCAAGATAATTTTCACTATGGGATATATTATCAGCAGTATGACACTGAGGTATCAAACAGAAATAATTTAATTTTTCACATTTGATAAAGTAATCAAAAAATGCCTTATATAGTTTGTTAGCATACATTCTAAAATAACTTTCGCCTTCTGCATTTTACATAATATTAATTTTAAATGTTTTCACATTCATAGGATCATAGGAAATTACTAGGCTGTTGACCTGGAGGTTATTTTAAGCCTAGCCGTTTCAACTCAATGTAGTACTGTACAGCTACTAGTCAAGACCCAAAATTGCATTTAGTAATGGCTGCCCATGTCCAAGAGGGTTGTGGGCATTATCCCCAGTAAGAATTTATGGTGCCCCATTCTCTCATCCAGGTTCCTCTTGAGCAGTGTCATAGAGGTGCTCTGTTTCACATCAGTTGGTAGCCTGTTCCAAAGAAGTGGCAGTCTCTGGGAGGATAAATCTGTTCCTGCAGCATGTCCTGTTTAAGCTGCAGGCCATATTTAAGTCCCTAGAACAGGTAGCCCTAGACCCATTTGATTTACGGATATGCAGTAAGTTTATTAGGTTTGGGTGTCAGGTTATACTGTAGGCCATGCATAAGTTTCCCCTAAGAAGTCTGTATGATACGGAGTATAGTGACAGAGATTTTTGCCCATGTAAGACACATGCTGGAAGCCCTCGATCTTCCTTGTTAGAAACCTCTGAGGTCTCTCTAATTGCTGTATGTGCTTAGTATGGTACATACCGAATGGAGCGTTATACTCAATTACAGGCCAGATATGTGCCGAGTATAGGGGGGTTATAACTTCTTTTGCTCTCAAGGTGATGCCTTTACTAATCAAGTGAGCTATGTGTAAAGCTTTCCTTACAATGGTAGACATGTGGTGGTCAAAGTTAAGGTCATGGCCAACCTGTGATCCCAGGTCCCTTACCACTTCATGGGTACTTAGGGTATTGTTATTGATTTGATAGTGTGAAGGGAATTTGTTTGTGCTGAAGAGAATGATAATGCATTTCTCCTCATTCAAGTTTGAGACAGTGACTAATACACCAGTCACTTATCTGTATGAGACCATCCTGGAGTATACTGATATAATTTGGGGATTCAATGATTGCACCTAGTTTGCAGTCATCTGTAAACTTAGTTAGCCACAATCATTTAGTTTTGACCTGAACTTCTGAGAAGTATATACCAAACAGTAGGGAGCCCAGCACTGACCTCTGTGGCACCCTGTTGGTAACAGGTCTGATGGTTGATGTGGAGTCACCCACTTTGATAGTTTGTGTTTGGTTTATGAGCCAGTTGACAACCCATCTTACAATGAGGTATGCTGTTTGCACAGATTTTCCCTCATCAGTGGCTTTGGTCACACTTTCAAAAAGATCCACCAGATTTATCAGGCAGGTTCTGCCCTTCACGAAGCAGAATTGGCTAGGATCCAGGGTTTGGAGGTCACCTATGTCTTTATTTATGAGGTCCATAATGATACATTGCATGGCCTTGCAGATGAGGCTGGTCAGGCTTATGGCTCTGTAATTCCATGGGTCTGTTGCTAGGCCACCTTTGTGGAGGGGAACAACTGTAGCTCTTCTCCATTCCACAGAAACAAAGCCTATGGTTAGGCTATGATTGACAATATACTTAGTGGTGATGCTAGTTCACATTTTAGCCTGTTTAGAAGGCAGCCTGGGATGTCATCTAGTCCCATAGAAGCCATATTCTTTGCCTTGGACAAGGCTTTGAAGTCATGCGTGTCAGATATGTAAGGTGAGGGGAGTTTGGGGGAGGGTTTGTTGCAAGTTAGGAGGGGGATAAGGGAGTGAAATTTTCACCAGACCTGTCCACTAGCAGGTTCACTATCTCTGTGGGGTCATTGTGTGTGATACCGTTGGCCACCAGTTCTATACATGCTTGGGTTCTAAACTGTAGGTTATGTACATAGCTGTAAAATGCTTTATTGGCCAAGGGGCAGTACTTGCTAGGTTTCTCTCAAAGGAGCTCTTGGAGGATTTGACAAGTTGTCTTATTTGCCTGTTAAAGCTGAGGAAGGTGCTTTTCCATTGTTGGGTCCTTGTCTTTGTTTTCTTGGACAGCAACGTTTTGCATTTATTGTAGAGTTTGTTGATGCTGGAAGTCCGCCATGGCAGCTTGATTTTACTTGGGGCTCTAGTTTTGATTCTATCTGGTACAGCCGAGTTTATGCACTTATGCAAGTGACATTACAGGGCTTTAGTGTAAGCTTCTGCATAGTTACCACTTTCAGCTTGGGGTGGGGCTTGGAATGCATTTATACCTTCACCTAGGAGTGCATAGTTTGCCTTGATGAAGTTTTTTAGTCTGATTTCACCCTTGGTGAGTTCTGGTGTTAGTGTCAGTTCAAAGGTGACTGATTTGTGGTCAGTTTTAACTACTGAGGGTCCAACAGTTGCAGCAGTGCACCTGTTTGACATATTGGTAAGGACCAAATCTAGAATGTTTGTTCCTCTTGTTGGGGTATGGGCAATTTGCCCCAGGACATTTGAATTCACAAAGTCAAGGAACTTTTGTGCTAGTGAGTTTGGGTTAGAGTAGGTTTCCCAGTTGATGGTGGAATAATTGAAATTCCCCATAACCAGTGTGTCTGGTAAAATTTGGATTCTCTTCAGTTTGGTTAAGTAAGCTTCATGGGTATTGTGACCCATGGAGGAGGATTTGTAACTGGCTAGTCTTTGAATGGAGGTCTTATCCACTGTAACCTGGACCATGGAGTTGTCCAGTCTAACTAGACGTGAGGTGAATTTATCTCTAATATAGATTGAAACACCACCTCCTTTGGTTTTTACATGTTCATTTTGCAGTCTAATGGTGTGGAAGGCATTGTAGCCTTGCAGGGCTGGGGTACTGTCTTAGGCCTTAAACCATGTTTCTGTGACTGTATAGACATCTACACCTTCTAGTGATAGAAATGCTTCCAGGGAGTGCAATTTTTGGTTTAAGCTCCTAGCATTTAGCAGCATGACCCTTATTTTGTTCTGCTTGGTTAATTTCACATTGGTAATGTTGTTTTTGAGACTTTGTTTAAAAAAGGCATTATGTGGGAGACAAGAGCCTTTGCCAGCAGCTGAAAGCCTAGGGGTACCAGGTGCAAACTGTTTCTGGCAAAGCAGCCAGGTTTGTCGACCTTTGCTTCCCAGGCAGATAGGAACTGGATCCCCTTAGAATGACAACAAAAACTAAGCCAGTTATTGAAATCAATCATTTTTTGTTTATACCATGGAATCATTCTAGGTGAGGGTAGTATGCTGCTCCAGACTAGGGACATATCTGCCTGGGACACATACTCAGAGAGCTCGACCATGTCCCTCTTCATATAGTCCAATGAGATACGTCTCAGTTCATTCACACCAGCATGAACTATGACAGAGTCATAGTGGTACTTCTTGCTGAGACACCTGAGTGAATGCATGATTTGGTGAATCCTGGCACTGGAGAGGCAGCTGACCGTGACTTTCTCCTTGTCCAACCTGGTGAATGGGGCATTTGTGTGTCTCACTATTGAGTCTCCAATGACAAGAAAACTTGGTTTTTGAGTGTTCCACCTTATGGGATTGGTGGGTGAGACACTGGTGTTGCTTTGTGTCATGAGTGCTGTGGAGACTGTTAGCTGTAGTAGACCTGTGTCCAGGTTTTGGAAAGTAATCACACAGTTCAAATTTTGCTCAGAAAATACATTGAACCACCTGGTGTTTTTTCAGCTTTTACATTACTACAAGTCATATAGTCATTGAGAATGAATAAATGTATTACAACTGCTGATGTCTCTGATGCAAATTGGGGAACTTGTCTGAAAACTGGGAGTTTTGTATCCCGAAGTTTGAATTGTATACCACTGAGAGTGGAATTGCTGAGAAACCACAGAAAGTACAGTATGCAACCTTCACACATATAGCTGGCGGGGAAGCTATAAATGTGCTTAGTACTTTTAATCACAGAAAGAAGGAGAGATTTAAATTCAGTCTCATGAGGCTGAAAACATATTGAAAGCCAAAGAAAAATATACCATTTGTAAATAAAGTATACTTTATAAACAATCAAGGGGCTTGGGAACTATAAATGCGTAAGCGCTTATGTAATTTAACTAAAGAACTTAGTAAGGAATCGTTAGTTTTTGACTTGAATGATTTAGCTACTAGAGACAGACTTATTTGTGGTATTAGAATGTTGAGGAAACAAGAAATTATTTTAGAAAATACCATAAAAGTGCATAAAAAGAGTGAAATTACAAGTATACAACTAAAAGACTTTTTTGATGACTTGGAAGTATGCTGTGTTAAAACCAAGACTGATAAGGATAAGAACATGAAGATCAGAACAAAACACAGGTATTTGTATGATATCCAACATCCCACTGAGAAATATCTACAGAAAAGTAAATCTGCATGTACTAGGTGTGATGATAAGTATGTGGAAAGAGTGCAAGGTATACATGTTGTAGGCTATGTGGTAAAAATGAAAATAATCATTTTGCAAGAGTATGTATGAAAGGAAATGAATCTGTTTTGCAATGCATGCATACTGTTGAGTTTAAAAATAAGAGAAAAGATGAAATTATTGGGTGTAGGTGAAGTAAAGATACAGAGCACTGAAAATACCTGCCTGATGTAAAAGACTAATGTTTTGAAACAAATTATTTATAATAAGATGATGCAGAAGCAGTATGTAATACTTTACTTAAATCTAGAGCACTGCAGTTGCAATGAGTTGTAATAAAAATCAGCATGCCCTTTATTAACACATTCTGCATATAAAGTAAAGCCTTTCCCCTAGCAAGGAATATCAAAAAAAGTTGCTTCAGGCAAATGGCCACAATTTGATAGTCTAGAGTTTAAAAATATGAAAAAGAAGTAGGATTCAGACGTAATGTGGTCCTCCTTACCCTCAGTGTAACAAATAGGCTGAAAGGGAAATACACACACAAAAAAAATAATGAAGAAAATGTACTGGTACACAAGCAAAAGATTTTTGTCAGCCTTAAAATATAGGAATACACTTCTCCAGAGAGAGAAGGTTTTATTAATTTATCTGATCTTGTCCTTTCCACTCCCCCTCAATGAATGGGTTACAGATTTGATCTTGGATCTGACCCAGCTGCATACTTTAGACTTTGGATCCATCTATTGAGCTACTGCCTCTACCGATAATGCCATAGTCCATCCCCAGCACCTCAGATCTCATTTGCTGCCATCATGCTCAGATGTAGGGTCCTTCTCGAACAGCATTATTTACTGTTTTTCAAGTTGTTTTAAGTAAAAAAAAGCTTAACTCTTATCTAGATTTTCCTCCTTCTTTATATTATAATCCTCTCTTTTAGTCTTCAGTTTTTCTGCATCAGGAGTCTATTTGCTTTTTATAGTAATTTCTTAAATTTACTATAATTGGTAATTTGTCTTCCTATACTTTTTACTGTCCCTCCTACCCTTTTAACAGGGTAATTCTTAATTAACATTAAAAAATATATATTTTCTTATTTATCATATTTTTTTTCTTTTCTTTTGTACTGTCATGGCCGACAAGCTGACAGGTTTTAAAAAATGCACTTCTTGTGGACACAAAATCCCTAACTCAGATGCCCACAAGGAGTGCATATATTGTTTACGAGCAACTTATTTAAACACAAACTGCTCAATATGTGCAGCTTTCAGTTCAAGAGGCTTAGCTGACAGATAGAATAAACTTATTGTTAAGGGTTTATTTAGTCTCTCATCTACATCATCTTTAGGGGCTCAGACCCCCAGAAGACCACTAAAGCTCCTTCAGAGCATAGGAAGTGTTCACCTCCGAAGTCTTCCAGGACATATTTGGAACCATGTCTTAAAGTTTCTAAACTATAAGATCCAACTTCTTCATACCCAAAAATGCACATTTCAGATCCTAAACCATCAGATCCGATTATCATATCAGCAAGTCTTACAACTTATTTTATGGATCCCAAACTCTTGGATCCTAAGCCTAATACATCTTACACTCCTAGAGCTCATTCATCTAAATTTTTCTTGGATCTGATCTCCCCACGGCTCCATTCCCCATTCATGCAGACTCACAAAAAGCACACTAGACCCCAGTCAACCACATCATCTATCAGGTCCTCTATACGTCTTTCTGAATGAGGAGTGGATAGGATGATGGGAAGGTTTCTCTGAGCTTAGACCCAGATGGGGGTTATCTTGGCTCTGTCCCCTGTTGGATCTGTGAATCTTTGGGTTACTAATCACACATTCTTATCTCCTTCTCTGATCTGTCCTTCAGTTTTAGAGCCCCAGGATCTGATAGCTCCAAGAGTTTTGGAGTCAGATCTGGAGAGAATTACTTCTCGACTCCAAAAGCATCCCTGGCCAGTTCTGCTCCTATGCCTTTGGATCAGAATTGGTCTCAGACCTGATGCATTGGTGTCTGATCCATGGGGCCTGGATCTACTATGATGTTGTCGGATCCATCCCTGCCCCTTAGAGCCTTGGCATTGGACAGCTCGGGTTTGGTTCCCTTCTCCAGGCACTGATGAGGTCAGAATTGTGATCTACCCTTACTGGAACACTCAGCTCAAGTGAGGATGGCTACTGCTTCTCTGGGTCCATCTGCCTTCAAGGTTGTTGAAAGGACTTTTTCTCTTTCTAGAGACCCGATCTCTCTGCCTTCAGATACCCTCCTTATTCCCTCCTCAGTTCTGAGCTCTGTGTCCATCAAGTCTATTCCACAGGGACAGCCAGTTCCATCTAGCCTCCAGTAATTTCCCATGGAGGAACTCCCTTTCACTTCTGACATCTCCCCCAAGAAGGTATATCAGAAGAAAACATGCAAGAGGAGGCACATATATTCCCCGTTTGAATCTCTTATTGAAGATACTGATTTTGGGGAAGGAGAAGAGTCCCTATATCACCACCCAATGACATCTCCTTTGGTGACATAATAGAGATCCTTAAACAAAAAAGGTGGTTGGTCTGATAATCCTTCTCCAGAGGAATCAGTATTTCTGGAGGCTTTTGTTTCTGGCTCATCTTTGTCTTGGCCCCCCCACCCCCACCCCCCGGCAATTGAGCTTATTGATCTAGTCCTTTGCCAGGCATGGAAGGAGACTTATTCCATTTAGCCAATACCATGTCACCCTGGCAAGTTCTTAGCCCCTCCAAAAGATGAACCCCACTGGAGCAAAGGAATCCCTGTATATCAAATGTTGGTGGTAGCAGCCAATAAAAAAGAGTCTAGGGCATGGGACAGATTTGGAAAGTGAGTTTTTGCCTCAGCAAGCTTCCCTCTCAAGTCTTTTAATTATCTGGCACATTTTTCAAGGCTACAGGGGGATTTGACCAACGAAATGTGAAATTCTCTTACTGATTCCATGCCTGCAGAGGATTTCAAAAGATCACCTTTTCAGCTGGCCACTTTTTTGTCACTTTCCAACAAGTCGATGAGTTTGATTTCTCACGCAGCAGAAGGCACCTCACAGGGCAGCTGGTTCAAGCATTGCTATAAGGAGACATGCCTGGATGTGGCTATGTAACTTTGCAGAGCCTTTCAAGGCATCTTTCATCGATGCTTCCTTTGATGGAACATCATTCTGTGGCCTGTCTGTGAAAGAAATGCTTATCTGCAGTGAACAATATGAAATACCCTGTCTGCCTTGAAAATCAGATTTTCTACCCCTCAATAAATTTTCTGTAGAAATCAGAGCGGTTGTAAGAAAATGTGGTTCTGCAAATCTCAGGGACCATTCCAGAATCTGTGTGCCGACAACTCCTTCAGAGGCAGAGTAGGCAATTCTAATGGTAGGAGCAAAATTCAAGATGCAGGAGGCCCACAAAATCAGGGTTTCCATGATTCCTTCCTGGATAGACCTTTTCAGCACTCCTGAAGTGCTGCCTGATTGCCCATTTCTGGAGGCAGTCAGAGGATGCTTGTCCTTGCACCCAGATGCCTGGGATGCTATAAAAAAAGATACTTGGGTGCTAAAAATAATATCCAGAGGTTACTTCATACCATTTTCCCAGCCCCCAATCTACAAAAGAAAGAAGTTTCCTGATGTTCCACCCAGTCAGAGGAAGGCTGCGGAACAAGAAATTCAAAGGCTGGTAGACAAAATAGTCATCCAGGAGATCCCAAAATACTAAACAAGATTCAGAACCTGCTCATGCTTCTTTTTAATGTCCAAAAAAACAGGAGACCCAAGACCAGTTTTGGATCTAAGCAAACTAAACCGGTACATGAAAAAGTCAAACTTCTGAATGGTCATGGACCAGTCCATTCTACCATTTCTACACAAGGATGATTCGATGTGTTCTGTAGATCTTCAGGATGAGCACTATCACATCAAAATAGACAGGCACTCCCGAAGACACTTGCATTTTCAGCTGGGAGCCAGTCACTACTAATTCAGAGTCCTGCCCTTTGGACTCCTGACAGTCCCCAGGGTGTTCACCAAATGTATGGCAGTGGTGGCAACTCACTTGAGACCAAAAGATTCTGAGTGTTTCCATGCCTAAATGACTGGCTCCTTAGTGACCCTACCATGTATCTCCTACAAAAATCCAGGGACTATTTCCTCCAGATTTGCCACTCAGTGGTGATAACAGTCAGTTATGCCAAATCAAATCTGACACTAGAGTTTTTTGGTGCACATCTGAACATGACAGCACAAGTTGACTCTTTGCCTACTCATTGCATAGACACACTCAGATTCAAGTTCATCAGATTCTATCCCATTCATCTCCTCCAACCAGATTAATTCTTCAAGGTTTAGGGTCTAAAGCAGCAGCAATAGTCCTACTTCCTTTAGTACATTACTATATGCATGTCCTTCAGTGGACTCTAGCTGTTCAATGGTCTATTATTCGACAACCCCAGTCTTTTCCAGTCAAGGTTACACTAATTTTCAAACACAACATTCACTGGTGGATCCAGTCAGAAAACATTTACCTATGCCAACAATTTGTTTTCCTGCCTCCAATGGCCACAGTGACTACATACACCTCCCATTTTGGGTGGTGAGGCATTACTTGGGAAGGGCAGTCCAAGGCACATGGGCCCCCCCAAAAACTAATTCTTATATCAACATCCTGGAGATGAGAGCAGTCCTTTTAGTGTTGTAGACATTTCAAGGTGGTCTTTCTCTAGGGACTATTGTGATTCAGACCGAACAAAGGAGAACCCAGTCTTACCCACTCTACAGGGAGGTTATGACAGTTTGGCAATGGGTGATCTCCACCAACTGCTTTCTAGCTGCAATGCATATTCCAAGGAAATAAAACATACTAGCAGGCAAACTCAGCACATCCATTCTGATGCCTCAAGAGTGGTCTCTCAACAGTCAGTGGCAGAGAAAATTTTCCATTGGTGGGGCACTCTTGCTGGGAACTGTTTGTGTCTCCCAACAACAGCAGGAGCAGCAGGTATTTTTCCCCTGATTCCCCCTCAGGGTGAGTTACAGACAGCTGTTCTAGTCCATGTTTGGCCATCCAGTCTCCTTTATGCTCACCCTCCACTTCCTTTGATCCACAAATTTCTACAGAAAACAATTCACTTGAAGAACTCAGTCATCCTCATCAGTCCATTCTGGCCTCGCCAGGTGTGGTTCTCCTTCCTTTGGTCTCATCTTCGTAATCCTCCCTGGATACTGGACCCATCTCCAGTTCTTCTCTCATATCTCTCAGGGTTAAGGTAGCCAGACAGCCCACGCTTTCTTCCCCAATACATGCCATTTTATTATCCTTGCAGAAAGACTCCACCAAAAAGGTATACAAGATCAAATGGAAAAGATTTTCCCTTGGGAATTAAGAAACAGTGTTGACCCCTTTAGTGCCCCTGTCTTTGCTGTTCTTGATTTTCTGGCTGTTCTTTTCATAGAAGGAGCTAGTTTTTCTACAATTAAACTACAGTTGGCAGCCATATCAAATTTTCATATAGTAGATAAAAATTATTGTTTGGCTTCTTCCACGTTATGTAAAGTTTTCTTGAAAGGCACTTTTCTCCTTAGACTGCCAGTAAAATATCTTTTATCTCTTTGTCTGTGGCTCTAAAAGGTTTGACTTAGAAACCCTTTGAACCTTCAGCAGAAAATGATTCAAAATTCTTATCATGGAAAAGGCCCTTCTTAGTAGCTATTACTTCTGCAAAAAGAATTTCTGATCTCTAGGCTTTCATCAAAAACACCATACATTATTTTTCATAAAGACAGGGTAACTTTATGGACAAACCCTCTCTTTTTACCTAAAGTGGCTTCTGAATCTAAACTTCACCAATTCATTAATTTACAGGTATATCCTCTCTTTCCAAAATTTTCAAACAAAGGAGAATAAATGCTACATCTCCTAGATGTGCACAGACAAAATTACATTTTTATCTACACAGAACTGAAGAAATCAGAAAATCAGACCAGCTGTTTGTATCTTTCTCAACAAATTGACCGGATTATCCAGTATCCAAAGTTACTTTGGCTAAATGGATAACTAATTGCATTTCTTGGATCTATTCCCAACAAGGCATTTTTCAACCAAGACCACCTAAAACCCACACAGCTAGATCCACAGCCACTTCATCTGCTTTTTGGTCAAGAACTTCTATTGATAATATTTATGCAGCAGTTACATAGTCCAATGCTCATACCTTTTTTACACATTACAAATTGGACCTAATCTCCAGAAGCAGAGCTGTCGTTGGTTCAGCAGTTCTCCAGAATACCCATCCACGAGGGCCACCCAAGATTCACATAGGTGGGGACTCTGTCCCATTCATTGAGGAAGAATGAAAATGACAACTTCAGATTTAAAAGTATTGTACTCACCATAACTAGGCATCTGCCTTCATATAATTTTCTGGAGGGAACTATTGATTTTCTTATTAGAACTTAAAGTTCCAGGTTTGGGACATATTTTTTGAGCTGCCCCTTTCTTTAACTAATTAATGGGGATCTTATGACAACAAATTCGATCTGAAGAATTGAGGATGGACTACAGCATTATGGGTAGAGAGAGGAACTTGAGAGTTGGATCCCAAGTCTAAAGTATGTGGCTGAGTTGGATCCTAAGAGCAGATCCATAACTCATTCATTGAGGAAGAATGAAAATGGACAACACAGATGCTGAGTTATGGTGAATGCATAACTTTTAAATCTCCTGCATGATAAGAGTGAGTTATAATTTTAAGTGACTGATGTAGATTAGCAAATGCTGTATGGCTATTTAGAGAACTTCCTAGATGGTCAGGAGCCAGGTTTGAAATACAGCAAACATGGGGTGTTCTCCAGTGGCTTTTTATGTAAACAGAAAACTATTAAATAAGGGTGTGAAGTTATCTATGATATGAGAGGACAGCTACAGACAGAAATTATTCTTCATGACAATGTTTAATAACTACAGTATTTTGATAACATATTTTCATATGGTATGGGCTATAGTAGTTGAATGGGGAGTTATCTAAATTACTGCCCTTCTCTTCAAACTATAATACAAACATACACCCCAACTCGGATTCTTAGATCTTCTAGAAAACAACTCCTAACCATAACCAAACCCAAAAAAAGAGCTGGTCAATGCCTTTATTCCCATGCTGTCGCCAAATTATGGAATGCTCTCCCCCATCTATTACCCAATTAGACTCTTTAAAAGCTTTCAAAACAAAAGACCACTTTCTTAATAACCATCTCTGCTACTGTAATCACATGATTAAAGTTTTTGTTCCTCAGTCTTAGCTTTAAAACAACTTTCCTGAAGAGGAATGTAATAAAACATCAGTGAAAAATAAGAAAAGGGAAGTTTTTCCTCAAAGGGAACCGTGGAATTTGAGATGAGGGAAGGAGCATAGTTGGAATACAAAGGTTTAAAACAGACAGTGAAGCAGGCTATTAGATAAGGTGATTGTGCAGCGTGGGATAAGAAGACAACAGTATAAAATATTTCTGATTAGACCTATTTGGACTTGGTAAGAGAAGATACAGGGGATAAATAAAGACTTGGAGAAGAAGGTCTGAGGTAGGAATTGCTACTCTGAGAGAAAAATGGATATGGAATATTAATGTGCAGAATGTGTATGGTGCCTACAAAGGAGCCTTTTAGGACTTCACACGTACGAAGAGGATGAGACCCAGTGGGAGATTTACAGAGTAGGTTTTTACAGTGGCAAAAGACCCCAGTAAAATGATTGAAGAAAGGTGAGAGAACACAGATATTTGCTGAAGGCACTATGAATGATGGAACTGCAGGGAGATAGCTAGGAACTGAGTTAAGGTAATCTGAGTCTGGAAAAGTTTTGTGACAGGATCACCAGTTGTTGGTAGCTTGATATTTGTTCAGAGTAGAGAAAAACTACAGAAACTGATCAAAGCATGTTATCAAGGACTTGACTCTGGCAATGGAAAAAGATTATTCATGTATTTATTTACTTATTTATGTTTGTTAACTGGGTCAGTGGGCTGGAATAAGATCTTTTCACCATTACCCAGGCCAAACAGCAAAATACAATAGACAGCACAGACACAACTATACATGGAAGTTAGTTGCCCATATATGCAATGCATAAGTGTACTTAGAAATTAGCTAGACATATGCAAGTAAATACACAGAGCACAATTTTAATGAAAGACAAGAATACATTCCATATAAGCTGAGTATATACAGTAGTGTATAGTTTCATGGTAATTGTTTGAAGAGACTGATCAGAGCAGAAGCACCAGAGAGGTAGACCAAATGGTTAGAAAAGTGTTATGGATTCAGAGACGGGGCTAACAGTAACCTAGCCCATGAGGTTAGTTCAGCTGAGATGTTCAGGCAGGAATGGATAAGTAAAGAATGCCTGAGTAAGAAGAGTCTTTAGTCATAGTCCACTGCTTATTAAGGATGATCTGAAATATGTGGCTTCTTTATACATTCTCTATGGGAATGTCATGAAGACAGGCTGCTAACCTTATGGTATATCTAACAAGGAGGTAGGGAAAGCTAAGTTATGAGAAGTTTGCACTTGGAAATCTTTAGGAAATAATGATATAAAGAGGTTAATACAAGGATGGTTACTAGCATGAATCAACATCATTTGAGCAATTGGCCTATGGACTCTACTTTGAAGGATTGTTGGTCACTCTGGTAAGATGAAAATAGTAGATATATTGATGAAGATTGGTATTAGGCAGGAGTTATGAATAACAATATATATATATATATATATATATATATATATATATATATAAAATCTAGCCATGATGCGCCCTGGGAAGTATTGTCAAGCGGTTTACCTCTCCTTATGGGCCACAGTACTAATTCCTTGAGTAAATAATCCCATCAAAAAGTCCAGTTTATGATATGAGCTGAGAGACTTAAGCAAGTGCTCCTAACATTAATAGAGGCGAAGATCTAGGAAAACAGTAACTTTCATAGCCAAAAAGGCAAGACAGAGATTTGCACAGAAGTCTGTTCAAGACAAAAAAAAGACTTTTTAATCTGTCTAGATAGCAAAAGGAGCCTAGTCATTTCAATATCTTGGTTAAGAAACATTTAGGTCTTTCAATCTGAGATACATATTTGATAAGATACATACCTAGAGCTTTCTGGTTAAGTGACTTGCTCAGAATCACAGAGTAGACAAAGGGAGGTAAAATGAATCATTCCCAGTAGCTTGGACACATGAAGCAGCTTGTTACAGCTCAGAGCATTAATCCTCAAGACTTCTAAAGACTATAGTGGTCTTAAGCAAGGTCCTTTATACTGTATAATTAGTGGCAGAGACTTGCTTCCCAAATGTAACTGCATTAGATTTTTTGCATTCATTCTAAAGTCATGTTCAAAGCAGCAGGTGCTGACAATATCTAACCTTTCATGGAGAATACAAGGGTCTCTGGGGCAATCAGTAAAGGCATCCTTAAGCTTGGTCAACCACAAACCTTGGTCATCTGTCTTCACACCATATAAGTAGATGACAGAGAAGAGGACCTATTTGAAAACCTTGAGGGCCTCTTCTATAGATTAATCTATTAGCTGAAATGATACCACCAACTCTTACCTTCTGCATATAATCAGAAAGCCAGATAGGAATCCATTGAGTAATATAGGGGATTAATATTTAAGCTGGTGAGTTTATCAACAATGCCTGCATAAGGAATCTTATCAAATGCCTCAACAAGATTAAGATAAGTGACATTAATAGAATGACCCGTCCTTCAATGACTTCAAGTCACACCCTCAGAAAGTCAACTAAATTAAACCTGCAGGGCCTATACTTCATAAAACCTTACCAACTAGGACTGGATGTTTGTAAGTTACCAAACTCAGTGTTGATGAGACTGACTAAGCTCTAGTAAAGCTAATGAGGCAGCAATTTTCAAGGTTATTTGCAATATTACCATTTTTACAAGCACCGTAATTGCTTTGCTCCAGGGCTCAGGCACAAATCTTGTGGACAGATAGAGATTAAAAAGCTGAAGGAGATGCTCGTTAATAATACACCTTGTGCTAACAGCAAAGCAACTAGCATATTGTTCATCCTGTGGAGCTATTTTTAGTTTTGGTAATAGGCTTCCAAGACATTGTACATAGTTATGTTGCGAGGAGCTGTGTTAAAAGACTCAAGGAAGGGGATAGTAGGGTGAGGATGGGGAAATGTTTAAACATCTTTAGTAAATTACCACTTAAGACATAGGCAAACATACATCAAGAGAAAACAAAACAAAACATCTTAACATTTTTCCATTTAAATCCAAAATATACATCACATATATTTTCTTTGCTACTATCATCAGTCCAGCATTACAAAACAGTTGTTGAATTCCTGCCTTCCCTAAATCTTTACTCCTCCTCGTGAACATTATTATGCATGTATTGTTCCCACAGTTTCCATTTACTTCTATGTAATTTGCTCCTTCGCTTTTCAGAAGATCCATCTTCCAGTTCTTTTATCTCTTTTATACTATTGACTACATCAGATACAGTTGGTGTATACTTTGAATTCCATTTTATAGTAATTGCTTTTTTGGCAGCCAGCAGAATTAAACTTAGTAAGGCCTTACCATGTATAGACAATTCAGATGCTGTAGCCCAGCTCAAATGAATCATTTCTTTACTTACAACCATTTGCTCACTCAATATTTCTGATAGAGTAGTCTGAAGGGAATTTTTAAAATCTGCCAACTCATTACACTACCAAAACATATATTCCCAGTTACCTCTTTCCTCTTCATCACACCTCCAACATTTGCTATCTACCTGAAGAAAAATTCCTTGAAGTCTGCTTGGGGTATAAAAAAAAAAACTATGCAAACACTTCCAAGCAAAGATTCTAAACCTTCTGGACTTGTTTGCTTACATGGGAGCCATACACATGTCTTCCTATTGTTTTCTTGTAAATTGCTTTTCCACTCTCTCTTCTCAATCTTTTCTAACCTCCTCTAATTGTTTTTTATTGTTATCTTGCAACATTTTATATGCCCTACTAATTATCCATTTTTAACAGCTACTCCTGTTCTAGATTCAGCTAAAACCTCTGCCAGAGCAGGCATTTCATGTAAAATCCCCTATCCCTTTCTGTTTGCCTGTACTCTGAGATCAAGCCGTGGTAGGGAAGGCAGTTGGTAGTCTACAATCCAAATGTTTTCTTGGCCTATTCTGTTTCCTGCTTGAGTAATTTGTTCCCAATATCTTGGTTGCTTTGTCAAGTTTGTCCAGTAAATTCCAGCCCCCTCTTGCCTATTTTCTCTACTCCTACTTGCAATCATCCCTATTGGCAAAATATAATTTCTTCATTCTCATCTTGGCTTAGTTCTCAGAATAATTTCTGCTACTTTATGAATATAATATTCTTCTTTAGAATCTGCACCCAAAATCCCACTCTGTCTCTCTCTCTCTCTAGTTCTTGAACTTCCCCTTTGCTTCATTATCATCCTTTTCCACTTTGAATTATAACCTTCTGCGTATGTTATATATGCACCTTAATTGTGTAGCTCTAAATATCTTTTTAAATCAGGTAATACTAAACCACCTTGTTTTATTGGAAGCCTCAGCTTGTCCCACTTAACTCTTGCCCTCTTTCCCTCCCAGATAAATTCCTTCAATTCTTTATCAATTAATGTCCACAATTTCTCCTCAGTTTGGTAAAAGTATGCCTGAGCCATATGCAAGACAAAAGGACTAAAAACATTTTCATTGCTTGTATCTTAATATCCATATCAATAAATAAGCATTTCCAGTTTTTCAAATTTTGTATTATCTTTTGCCTAGTCTCTTCCCACATATCCTTAGCTACCATAACAGAAGCCTTTTTAATCCATATTCCTAAAGACTTTGTCTTATCATGTATACTGTAAATATGGGTATTGCTGAACCAGTTTCTGTGTAGTTACATAATTTATGGCTATAACCTTTGCTTTATCTTCATTAATTTTATATCTCAAAAATACTTGAAACTGTCTCAAAATATTCCACAACACTGAGATGTCTTTTTCTGGATTTATCAGGTACAAAATAATATCATCTGCAAATAAAGCCAACTTTTCTTGATTACCATACCAATTATGTCCTTGTATTTCTGAGCCCCTTATTTTTTCTTTTCCCAATGATTCTAAATATAAAGCAAATAACAAAGGGGGAAAGAGGACACCCCTGTCTGGTTCCTTTGTTCAAACACAGCTTATCTGAGAGGAGCCCTACCACTTTAATTCATGCCTCCAGTCCTTCATGTATCCTTCTAATTAACCGTGTTATTATATCAGGTAATGCAAATGCTTCCAATGCCCTACTCATAAAATCCCAGTTTACTCTGTCAAATGTTTTCTCTGCAACAAGATCCAACAACAACAGAGGTATTTTCAAACATTCTGTTTCTCTGTGGATCATTATTGTTATATTAATGTTCTGTTAATGTTGTCAAATGTTTGTCTCCCCTCCATAAAACCACACTGAACCATATATATCAGTTTTGGCAACACCTTTGCCATTCTTTTAGCTAGTATAGATATAAACACTTTATAATTGTGGTTTGAAATTTAAATGTGTCTTTATGAAGCTGCATCTAAAGGGTCTTTGCCATCTTTAGGTAACACAGCCACCACAGCTTTCTTCTAAGATGCTGGTGCTTCCCTTCCTTTTAAAATACTGTTAAACAAAATCTTCCAGATCTTTATCAATTTCTTCCCTCCTAATTTCCAAACTGTGCAGTAGCTTGGAAAGAGAAGTTTTCATTTGACTTTATATTTTATTTTTCCCCCACTATTTTTCAGTTTGTAGGAAGGAGGGGGGATAGCTTGTACACAAGAAGATTTACTTTGATTTATTTTTTGTTGCTTTTACCTTTAATATTTACTGTTAATTGTTAGAAGGTAGGTTTTAGACAGGTAAACTCTAGCCACACAAAGAGGCCTAGTCAGCTATAAATTCACACAGACTGCAGAGAGGACAATCCAGAATGTAGCTAACAATGCTGTCTTGGTTTGTGATTTAATGATCTTTACAGTTAAAAAGAGGTGTAACTGCGAGCAATAGTGAGCAAAAGCTACTGTGCACATTCACGCACAATGTAAAGGAATTCCAGCTTTTGTGTGACTTTCAAAACTTGTATGGTCAGAGCAACAATTTTACTGTGCTTAATTTAGTATTTTGTCATATATTGTTTGTGTGATTTTTCTCATATAAGTTGATTTAAGTTTTCTTTGAATTCTATGGTAACTGATTTTGATTATTCTTTTCTTTTAGAATTTTTTTATTCATTTCCATCTGAAAATGGATTTCTTAAATGAGTATGACATTAATGATTAATGATTTTGGTAAAGCTCAAATACCTTGTAAAGTGTAATAAATGCTATGTATATTTAAAGGTAAAGTCTGATAACACTGGTGATCTGCGTTCCTTATGTCAAAAGTTGGATGATTTGCTTACCATTATTCATAATAACTCTGGACTTATTGATGATGAGTGCACTTATGCAATTGGCACAGCTTGGAGAACTATTGTTATGATTGGACTGGTGAGATAAATAATGTTAGGCA
This sequence comes from Protopterus annectens, assembly GCF_019279795.1. Lineage (NCBI taxonomy): Eukaryota > Metazoa > Chordata > Ceratodontiformes > Protopteridae > Protopterus > Protopterus annectens. The sequence continues at coordinate 1,896,848,128 of NC_056731.1, read as the reverse complement.
AATAGAACACATTTGGAACGGATGTGTCTGTTGTCTATACAGATCACACAACCCCTGTTGAAACAAGACAATGCCCCTGACCCCTTTGGAATTCTGGATACAAGTATTCAGCAATCTGTTGATTCAGAGCATTTAGAAGGAAATAAAAAAAGAAAGGAATGAAGAAACTCACTACAAATAATAATGAAGAAAAAGAAACTGATAAATATCTGTAAAGATAATGCATCCCATAAAGTACACTGCTTTGTTATGTAACACACAGATTACAGGGAATTATAACATTTTTTCCTGTCAGAAAACCTTCAGTCTACAGAAAAAGGCAGCATTTTCCAAAAGGGAAGGTAGGAAAAAAAAGGCAAGGGTCAGGTGAAAAGGAGGAAATCAAAACTGAATGTGGAAGGATTGAAGAACATTACTGTAAGAAGAAAGATGAGAAAGACAGACTTTGACAACATGGCTCAAGATGTGGATGTACAAAGCCAGCTGGATAAGAATCGTATGCTTCCAAATGTAACACGCAATGAAAGCAGTGGGATTAAGACTAATGGTAATGAAGATCATTCCTTTGTAACTATTGATAGAACAGATATTACTGAACTAAAAGTTGGAGATTCCTCTGATCTGGTCAGAAACTATATTCTTGTAATTGGAGATTCAGTTATTAGACAAACTATTTGCAGAGAGGATGATGAACATTGAATAGCATTATGCTTGTCAGGAACAAAAATAGAGGATGTGAAACAAGCCTTAGAATGCCTTAATGTAAGGAAGTGCAGATCTAATTTTATTCACATCTGTACAAAATATCTCATCCACAAGGACTCTGACTGTTAGTAGGCAACTTACAGCCTCTTAGATAACATAGCTTGTACAGGTGTTAGGACATAGTTTTCACAAATCACATATAGAAAGGCAAGTCAAGTCACCGGGAATGGAAAGATTTTTTGGGTAAATACCTACACGAAAAAAATCCCATTTTAAAAAATGGAAATGTGTAGAGTATTTGAGCCTAATTTCGAGCACAGATGTGTTCAGACAGGATGGCATGCATTTGTCAAGATCAGGGAAGAGAATTTTTTTGTAGCAGATATTTTGCAACATTTGACAGATGCAAGACAAGGTTTTTGCCTGATAAACAGTTCACAAATAGCAACATTTAATGCATCTCTGATGATTTTCAATGCTAGGAGCATTAATAATAAGGTTTCTATTGGAAAATTTGTTACACTCCCACAGGACTGATGTTGTCATTGTTTGTGAAACATGGTTAAAGAACAATGACTGGAAACCAGTTCTGTCAGGGTTTAAATGTTTTTATTGTAACAGACATTCTAACAAAAAATCAGGTGGAGGTCTTATGATAGGGATTAAAGATAGTTATGAGACCTGTGATTATTTCATGTTCAGTGATAACACCAATACAATAGATTGTGTTACTGTGACAATAAGGACAACCTTGAATATATAATAATTGTCAGAGTGTATAGACTACCAAAGTCAAGTGCTGATGACCTAGAGGAAGTCATACATTTCTTGAATGAAACACAGAAGGGAAGAATAATAGTGGCTGGGAATTTAAGTTTACCAGAAACAGACTGGAATAATATTGAATCTGATGTTGTCCTTTTCATGCATTCCTCAACTGATGGCTTCAGAGCTGAGAATTTGATCCAACTTGGCCGCTTCTACCAGATCATCATACCCAAAAACTCTTGAGATCCTCCCTTTAGCTATAATGCCCTGCCAACCTAACATAACTCAGATCTCGTTTGCCGCCATTCACTTCAGACATGGATCCCTTTGCTCTGGAGCGTTTGATTGGAGTTTTTCCAAGTCCTTTGTTACCTGTTTGGCTGTGAGTTCATTTGTAATTGTAACTTTAGTATTTTACTGTTTTCTTCCTCCATCCTATAATCTTTGAGCTAAATTTACTTGTTTTCTGATGATTTTTAACTACCATTTTTTGGTACCCTTCAGTACCATTGTTGGTTTTCTTCTTTATTCTTCAGAGTATTTCTGTCTACCATTGTTGGTAGTTTTTCTCCTTTCCTTTTCTTTATTCTATTAAAAAAATACTTTTCTATACTTACATAGTCTTCTTAGTGGTTTATTGATGTTGTAGTATTGTGGTGTTTTATAATGGCTGACAGGCCATCAGGATTCAAGTAATGTGTTACCTGTGGGCATAAGCTTCCCAACTCTGAGGCCACAGGGAATGCACTTACTGCCTAGGTCCTGGTCACCTTGAAGTGGATTGTTTGACCTGCTCTGGCTTCAGTTCTAGGGCTTTGACAGATGGAAGAAACAAATTAGTTTTAAAAGGCCTTCTTCCATCTGCCTTTTGTTCCTTGGTCACTGGGGCTCATATCCCTTCCAGAAAACCTGACAAAAGAAAATCTGAGACTATGCCAAAAGAAAAGGACTTTCATAAATGGTATCCTGATCATTCTTTGGTGTTGACTTCAGCTTCTTCAGTGGAGCCGCCTACAAAAGTGCATAAGACGTCAGATCCACTTGTCTCATATCTGACTGTTTTTTTTTTAATCCAGGTCTCCATAGAGCCATTCCCTGCTGCTTCTCTTAGATCCAATTTCATCTGAGCTCCATTCTCTTTTCCTGGAGCGATCTCCACAAAGATACTCCAGACCACCATCCACCACATCATCTCTTTGGTCTTCCAGAAGTCTTTTGAAAGCCAAAGTGGATAACATGATGAGGAACTTCCCTAGAGCACAGATTCAGATGGGGTTCTCCCTGCTCTGACTCTGAGTCCAACCAGGTCTGTGAACCGTCCTTTGTCCAGTTCCCCTTTAGTATCTCCTTCTGTGATCTGACCATCTGTTTTGGAGCCCTCAGATATGAGATCTCTGAGGGTGTCTTCATCAGATCCAAAGACAATCTGTATTTTGACTCTGATGGTCCACCAGCAGGCTCTTGGAGACAATGTATTGGCACCAGATCCGTGGAGGATGGAATTGACTCTGAACCTGTTAGAGACATCTCTTACCCTCAGGGCCTTAGTGCTGGATAGCTCAGGTCTGACTTCCCCCTCGAGTGGAGTGCTGGTGGGGTTGCAGGAGTCAATGGCTTTGGAGATTCCGGCTGAGGTATCATTGACTTCTATGTCACCTAGGTGTTCTGTCTTTGAGGTTTTGGAGAGGGCTTTCTCCTTAGCTAGAGAAGAGACATCCTTGCTCCCCTCTGATCAGAAAACCCTGCCTCATCTGACTGTTTGCTCTGAGCCTCATCCATCCTTTCCACTGGGACAGCCAACCCAAACTAGTCTCCAGCTGGTCCGTCAGGACATTGTTATCTCTTCCGATACTTCTCTACAGCACCTCACTGACGAAGTCCCTCAGAAGAGAACATGTAAGAAGAGGCAGTCAGATTCCCCCCAGGAATCTGTCACTGAGGACACTGATTTTAATGAGAGGGAGGCATCCTCCAGATCACCACAAGAAGAAATCTCCTTTGGAGACATCTTGGAGCTCCTGAAGCAAAAAGGTGGTTGGCTCTCTGACACCCCCTCCCAGGAAATGTTCCTGGAGGTTTTTGTGTCTGGCCCATCTACTTTTCGGGTGACCCCTCCCCCAGATGATGAGCTCATTGACCTTGTCTCTCACTGGGAATGGAAAGAGGCAGATACTGTAGAGCCAATACCAAAAAGACCAGACAAAATTTGAGCACCTCCCCCCAGAGACTGCACACACTAGGTCAACAGAGTCCCAGCTGATGCTATGATTGTGGCAGCAGCCACAAAGAAAGAACTGGCAGAACAGAGTTCTTCTGTCCATCCCCCTAACAGAGAGTTGAGGGCTTTGGACAGATTTGGGAAGCATGTGTATGCATCAGCAACCTTTGCCCACAGTTATCTGAATTACTTGGCACATTTTATGAGATTACAAAGAGATCTGACCAAGGAGCTTACCAAATCTCTTTCTGGGTCCATGTCATCCAAGGATGGAACATAATGTCCACACAATTGACCACCCTACAATCCATCTCAAATGCATCCATGAGACTGATTTTCCCATGGTGCAGAAGGTACCTCACAGGCTGCGGGTTCAGACTAGCCATCAGAAGACATGCCTGGATGCATGTATGTATGTGATTTTGCAGAGCCCTTTAGGTCTTCATTCATCAATGTAACCTTTGACGGATTGTTCGGCCTCAAGGTTAAAGTCATGCTGTCCAAATGTGAACAAGATGGAAAGACCCTGTCTGCTGTGAGTATACGTTTTTCAACCCTTGAAAGACCTTTCTCTAGGAATCAGTGAGGAGGTAGAAAAAATGTGGTTTAGGAAATCACAGGGTCCTTTCCAAGAGTCATGTGGAGATAGTTCTCCCAGGGGCAGAGGCAGAGGCAGGAACTCCAGTGGAAGACACTTTTGTCATGGCAGAGGTGGCCTGCAGAACCAGGGCTTCAGAGATTCCTTCTCAGACAAGCCCTATCAGTGCTCCTGAAAAGAGGCCCAACTGTTCCCTTCTGGAGGCAGCCAGCAGACACTTGTTTCTGCATGAGAGAGCCTGGCTATCTATTACAAAACATTTGTGGGTGCAGAGAATCATATTCAGAGGTTATACCATACCATTTTCTCTAATCCCTCCCACCAATGTGAAGAAAATCCCTGATGTTCCACCCAGTCAGAGAGAAACAGCATCTCTAGAAATAAACAAAATCTGCTAGAAAAATGAGTAATCCAAGAGGTCCCTCCAGACCAGAGAGGGTCCAGAACATACGCAAGATTCTTCCTGGTGCCAAAAAAGACTGGGGACTTGAGATCAATCCTGGATCTGAGCAAATAAATCAGATTGTTCAGTATTCAAAGTTGTGAATTGTCACAGTTCAGTCTGTTTTACCTCTTCCACAAAAGGACAATTTGATGCACTGGATAGATCTTCAGGATGCATAGTATCACATCAAAATGAGCAGGCACTCCAAAATATGCCTGCACTTCCAGCTAGGAGCCATTCATCACCAGTTCAGAGCACTGCCCTTTGATCTCACCACAGCCCCCAGAGTTTCCCCCAAATTCATGGCAGTGGTAGCAGCTCACTTGAGACTGCTGGGATTCCGAGTGTTTCCATATCTAGCCTGGCTCCTAACTGCCCCAACCAGGCACTGACTTCTACAGGTAAGGGACTACTTGCTCCAGTAGTGTGCTTTATCTATGAATCACCGTCAATTACAACAAATCCCAGCTTACACCTACACAGAGCTTGGAGTTCATAGGTGCTCTTCTGAACACAGTCAGTCAGATAGTTTCTCTTCCCTGTACTTGAAAACAAACACTAAGATCTCAAGTCAAGAAAGTGGTTCAAAGTTCTTCTGCTCTGGCCCATTTAATCTTACAAGCCCTGGGATCAATGGCAGCAGCTATTATACTTATTCTTCTGTCCAGATTCCATATGAGAGTTCTTCAATGGACACTTTCAACTCAATGGTCCATTCTTCTAAATCTGTTGATTCCTCCAGTCAAGATTACACAAGCATGCAAAAGATATCTTCTTTGGTGGATTCACTGAAACCAGTTCTGTGAAAGGCCCACATATTTGTTCTTCTCCTGTCCATAGCCATGGTGACCATAGATGCCTGCCAGTTGTGTGAGGGGGGGCACTTCTTGGGAAGGACAGTCCAAAGTACATGGTTCCCTGAGGAGGCCATGGCACATATCAATGCCCTGGGGATGAGGGCAGTCCTCCTACCACTGCAGGCCTTTCAGGACATTCTGCCATCTGGGACAGTTGCCATTCAGATGGACAATATATCAGTGGTCTGATAGAACAACAAACCGGGATGAATTAGATCTTGCCATCTTTGTCAAGAAGCAGTGAGAGTATGGCAATGGTTGATCTCTTCTGGTCACTTTCTAATAGCAATGCAGATTCTAGGGAAAATCCAGCGTGATTGCAGACAAACTAAGCAGGTCCATTCTGATACCTCAAAAGTGGTCTCTCAACATCAAAGTGACAGAAAAGATATTCCATTGATGGGGCCAACCATGCTGTGACCTTTTCACTTCTCCCCTCAAAATAGCTGCAGCAAGTTCTTTACCCTGATCCCTCCAGTAGCTGAGTCACTGAGAGATGCTCTAGTCCATGACTGGCCCTCCAGTCTCATGTATGCTTACCCACAATTATCTTTCATTCACAAATTTCTACAGAAAGCATTCTGGTTGAAGAGCACAGTTATCCTCATTGCACCCTTCTGGCCTCATCAGATCTGGTTCCCCTTTCTCTGGCCTCATCTTCTACATCTGCCCTGGATAATGGATCCCACTCCAGATCTCCTGTCTCACCCAACAGGTATGACTCATCTGGACTTAACAGGCCTCAAACTGATCACATCATTTCCCCAATTCCATTGATTGCTAGACAGTCCAAGCTCTCCTCCCCGGTACATCATATCTTGCTATCTTCTCAAAAAGCTTCTACTAGAAAGGTTTACAAAAGTAAATGGAAGGGATTTATTTTCTAGGATCTAAGCAGGGACCTGGAACCTTTTTTCAGTACCTGTGCCATCTATCCTTGAATTTTTAGTTTTGATTTTTAATGAAGGTGCTAGTTTTTCAGCTATTAAAGTGCAGTTGGCTACCATTTCTAATTTCCACCTGGACAAAAATAATTCTACCTTAGCTTCTTCTAAACTATGTAAAGCCTTTCTCAAGGGAGTCTTTTTACTCAGACCCCAGTTAAAGGATCCTACTCCTCCCTGGGATTTAACTATCATGTCTCAGGCTTTGACACAAGCTCCTTTACAACATTCAGCCAAAGCAGAACTAAAATTTTTATCCTGGAAAACCATTTTTATGGTCACTGTCATGTGAGCTAGATGAGTGTTCAAATTCCAGACTACATCTTCTAAACATTCTTATCTGACTGTTTACAAGGAGAGGGTATCTTTGTGAACAAATCTATCCTTTCATAAAAGGGAGAGTATATGCTCTACCTTTTGTATGTGTATAGGCAATTTCAATTTTATCTTCACATAACCAAAGACTTTCATTTTCCCCTAACAGATTGGGCAAACCAGTATCCAAAGTTACATTGGCCAAATGGTTAACTGGATGTATTTTATTTGTCAATGGTGAAAAAAGGTTTATATTTGCCTAAACCAGCTAGAGGTCATTCCACAAGGTCTATGGCAGTCTCTTCAGCCTTTTGGTCAAGGGCGTCCTTAGAGAACATTTGTGCAGCTACAACCTTGATTAATTCTCACAATTTTGTTGCTCTTTACAAATTAGACTTAATTGCCATCAACAGAGAGGCCTTTGGCTCTGCTGTACTCCAGAATATCCTTCCATAAGGGCCACTGAAGGTTCCACTAGCTGAGGACTCTGTCCCATCAGTTGAGGAATGAATGCATAGGACAACATCAGATAAAAAAAGTTATGTACTCACCATAATGTTCTATCTATCCTGTCAGTTTTCATTCTTCCTCAACTTTCTGCCCACCTGCACCCATACTTTGCTTCTGGAAAGATCTATAAGAGTTGCAGAGGAACCTCTGTTCCTTGTTTGAGCTCCAGCTCCATTTTTCTTTTCTGCTGTTGTTAATTTATATAATAGGTTGTTCCTTTATATCTAGGGGCAGTAAATTCAATCTGAAGTATGTTAGGTTGGTGGGGCATGAAGTGTAAAGGGAGGAGGTTGAGAGTTTTTGGATCCAAGGATCTGGTAGAAGCAACCGAGTCCCATCCAAGTCTGGGATCTGAACCTATCAGTTGAGGAAGAATGAAAATTAACAAAACAGATTGAGCATTATGGTGAGCACATAACTTTTTTCAATGACATTAATAAGGAAATTACTCACAACATATGTTCAGGAATAACAGTTGCTTCAGATTATAAAAAAAAACTACCAGGTAACAGAACATACTAGACATTGCCTGTGTTCCTAAAGAAATTACTGCTACTTCTTGACAAGTTTTACCACCATTGATGTGCAATGATCATGGAGATTAAAAGGTTAATTTGTTGCTAGATAATTCTGCCAAACTGAAATCTAAACCAATGCAGAGAAGATAATTACAGATTATATGGAAGCAAAACAGTCAGTATGTAAAACTAATTGGAGAGATGTGCTCAGTAGAAAAACTGCAGAAGGATTGTTAAAAGTTTTGAAAGAGAAATTGTTTGAGTGCAAAAAATAAATCAAAAAAATGTTTAACATCAGGATCTAGGTATGCAACGTCAGGAGGAAATATTTCCATAAGAACTAGATACCTGGTTAAGGTGAGAGACAAAAATGTAAGACATGGAGAAAAGGACAAACTACAACTTTGAGAATTGAAATAAACAAGCTGGACAAACAAATTAAGCATGGTGTGAGACAAGTCCAAGAAAAATTTGAAGAAAATTTACAAAAAGATATTGGGCATAATAGGAAACCATCTTATAGATACATGAGATGTGGCAGGAGTAAAGACATACAAACTGATACATGACTCATCTGGACTTAGGCCTCAAACTGACCACATGGTTTCTCCAATTCCAACAGGTTATAGATATATTAACAAAATCTTATGCATAACCGTTTAGCTCCACATAGAGGATAACAAGTTGCCCTAGTGACATTGAGGTAAGCTCAGGTACTGCAATCAGATTTGATTATATATTAAAAAAGAGTTATGCAAACTAGAAGCAAACAAAGCACAGGGAGGAGACAACATTAGTAATATTAACCGAGAACACTTCAGAACTTACAGTACCATTATATCTATTATTTACTAGGTTGTATAAATCTGCAGAGATTCCTCAGGATTGGTGACATGCACTTATTAAACATGTCTTTAAAGGAAAGGGAGTAGGACAAACCCAGAGTCATACAAACCCTTAAGTCTACTTTCATGTTGTGGGAAATAATGGACAAGGTAATATTGGCTAAGCTATTGCCAGAATTTGAAAGGTTGGGATGTGAAACCATATATCAGCATGCATATATTGAAAATAGATCTATTACCACCTGTAACATGGTGTTCTGTAACAATATAAAAACAGCTATGAATGAAAAAGTGTGTGGCAATGTAATTTATATAGATTTAACTTCAGCATTTGACAGGTTCATACACAAAACATTGATCAATAAATTACAAAAACTAGGTATTGATGTACTCTTGATAAGATAGATAGCTGCATGGCTTACAAACCGAACACAGCAAGTAACATACAGCAACTGCACAGGTGAAATTCTTGGCTACAGTCAGGGTATCCCACAGGGGTCTGTCCTAGGCCCATACTTGTTTAGATTGTATCCTACAGACCTATTTTTTTTCATCTGAGGTGTTGTACAGTCTCTATGCAGATGACCTGAAACAGGGTAAACTGATTACATGTGTTACAGATAGGGCATGTCTGCAAAAGAACTTGACTAAATTGACCATTTGGGCACAGGAGAATAATATGTTGATAAATACATCAAAAACTAAGCACTTGAGATTTGGGAGACATAAACTGAAAGGTGAATATTTAATACAGCTCACAGTGATTGAAACTGTAGATTCATTTAAGGACTTCGGTATATGGGTAGATCCAGCTTTGAGTTTTTCTAATCATATCAACCAATTATTTAATGATAGCTATAGAACTATAGGTTGTATGAAAAGATTTATTAAGTCTAACAAATCAGAACTGAGAAGTCATTGTTTGTTAATTACATTAGACTCAAACTTGAGTATGGAATAACAATATGAAAGCCTTATAAGAAAACAAACATAAGTAAACTGGAAAGAGTACTGTGGAAATATGCCAAGGGCATCCATGGTGTGAAAAGTTAAGTTATTATGAAAGACTAAAATATCTGAACATGTACAGTGTCTCACACAGATATTTAAGAGAGGTATATAGGACATTTAGAGACAGCTACCTCCGGGAATGTATGGAGTTATCAAAAAGTAGTAGAGAATCATTAGACAACCTATGTAAAAGATTCTATAGGAATGAGAAGTGTGCTAATTGGTTCTCTGAGAGAGCAACTGATGCATGGAACAGTTTACCAAATTACATTAAAGCAAGCACTAGTTTATATATTTTAAGAAAAGCCTGGACACTTATTATGGGAACAACTGTTTTGGTATATTGGCAGGCTAGAAGGGCATTAATGCCTGTGCTTGAAATATATGTATGTATGTAAATGCCCACAAGAATATTATCTCTTCCTGGAGATTTTCCTGAAGATTGATTATCCATCACTGTTTGTTTCTCATGTTTTCCTGTCTCAGCTTTAGTTGGTGAGCCTCGTCTACCTCTAACTTTAGCACAATTAAGTCTTCCATAAATATTTAATTTGTACTCTTTCTTGAGTTCCACATTGCTCTGCTTTGTACAGATTTTCATAAAATTTCCAGAATATCTCTAAAAATCTCTACAGGATCTCTTGTTATTTTTCTTGTTATAAGCTCCTTAAGTTTAGCGATAACCCTTTCAACATTCTGTGTCCTAAGTCATTCTACTAAATGTTTTTGTGCTGTGGAATTATTATAAAAAAAATAGTTGCTTAACTGCAATCTTTCTATACTCATGCATATTATCAATATGCTCACTTATTTTCTCTTTAGCACTCTCTGTTTCTTCTCCTCTTGTTCTGTAAGATTCCCCTTAGTCTGCAATACTTTAACCTTTGTCAGCCCCTTTAAATAATTTCTATTATATTTAACCATATCTCTTTCTCTTTTATTCTGTCCCTGTTTTTAAACTCCATTTTTATTTTATCCCAGCTACTAGCTATAACTTCTGAATATATTTCTATTTCACTAAAAACTCTCCAATAATTTCCATTACCCATTCCTTAAATCACTCTCTTTTTAACAGGTAGATGGGAAAGTTTCAGTTCTTATTTTTTCTTCATTACTCTAAATTTTTATCTTAGTTTTATCTGTGCATGATCAGACTTAGTTATTGGATGTGTGTTGAAGCTTTCAGTTAAATATACATGTTCTTGTGAAATGTAATTTCTGTCTAGTCTAGTGCAGTTATTGTATTTGTGGAATAATATATAAATAATGTCCACGTTTTTACTACTGATTTCACATCTTTCATACCAAATCTGTTCATAAATTTCTTTAGAAATCTATCTTCTTTTCTTATAATGTCACTTTAGGTCCCTCTGATACATCCTCATTATTGCAAATCAAATTCTAGTCTCTACCTATAAATAATATTTCCTGCTGAAAGCTAATTATTTCTCCGAAAATTTTCTTAAGCTCCGTAGTAGCAGTTTTTAGTGGAATATAGATACATGCCATTATAACCCTCCTCCCTTGCCAATGACCCCTCACAACCACAAATCTACCATTTTTTGTCTTTTTTCCTCATCAATCACTATTGGTGCCCCTCTGGCAATTACAATAATGACTTCCCTTTTCATCTGTCCCTGATATTCTGCTGAATATCCATTCTGAAATCTCCTCTGTGTCAAATTCACATGTTCATTTCTTTCCAAATGTGTCATCTGCAGCAGTGCTATTTGCACTCTGCATTTCTTAATATAATTCAGTACTCTTTCCTTTTTATCTATACCTGTAAAGCTTTCACATTCCAGGATAATATGGATGTTATAGCCATTGTGATAAAAAGCTATTTTCCCACCTATTATACATGACAGTTTTTTATGTGTATTTCCAGCTTTTGTGTTACATGCATATACTAATGTTTGGTAGGTTGATCTTTTGTACAGTTGTTTGTTTGTTTTTTTTCATCTCCATTTGAACCTGTGTCACATTTTCAAGACTTTTTGTTTTAATAAAAACACTCAAACAAAAAGCAAATGCAAAACTTCCCATCCCATGTTGACTTGGAACAAACAGACACACACACACAAAAACTATATACATCTTCAAAACATGAAGTTTATCCCTCCAGAAGGGAACAATTGACCCAAATTGACAACCGTACCTACAGACATTATCTAACCCAAAAATTAAGATTACCCATATTAAAGCATACTCTACAGCCAGTGCACCCATATACTCTGATTGCTGTCTGTTCTTCTCTTATCCCTCTTCCCTTACCAGATATCACAAACAGCTTGTGTGCTTTCATAAAGCATTGTCATTTAGCCCTAAGAAAAAGTAGAGTGGTTATCTTTATATAAAACTAAATTGCACACTGCTCTGTTAACTGCATTAAAGTATTAAGGCTGCTAGGGAGGTTTTGCCTTTTATTCACTTTACAAAATTTCAAACTTATTTTTTCACTGAACTCTTTGCCAGTGTACCTTTAAATTCTGTATTTCAAAAATTCAGTTTAGCAATTCAGTTCAACAAAGAATACTCAGAATTCTTAATATTAAATGTTTGCACCTGCAGACATCTTGATTCCGATGAACATCTGCCAGTGGAAAACAAACAAGCTAATATCTTTGCAGTTGTAAGAAGCTTAGCATTTTCATGACTTTCATAATTTTGTCTTGTTTTTAAAGCTTACATGCTTTCAAAAACAGCTGTTTATAGCTTAAGCAAAAGGTAGTAATCTGGGTGTTCACCAGTGTAAAATAAAAAAAGAAAATATTCTGATTCTACATGTAATATAGTCAGTGCACTTTTATACCCCACCAGCTCAAGATCACAGCATACAAACATTAAACTTACATTTGTCCAATCTTTTTCTCTTGTTATACTGTAAGACCTATAGTTCTTACAACTAAAAAAGTACTTGTTTACTTTAATATCTTTAACACACACAACAGTCACTGAAAAGACTTCCCCCACATTTAAAATAGTTCTGACTACACAAAACTATTTTACTGTATATAGCATGTATTTCATAACATTAAATGTTTTATAGAAATACTAGTAAGAACATAAATTATTTTACTTACAGTTGATTTTCCCCTCTTTAGTGTCCTTCTGAACATTAATGATATAAAGTGGGGTATATGCTTTGTAGTCCACCCACAAGTTTAACAAGATCAACAGAAGTCTAGTGTTTTTCAGCCATTTTTTCTTGCAAAACCATATTTTACAAATATGATGCTCTGTAGTCTTCCATTTATTCACTAATTTCAGAGTAGCCGGTCTTCTACCTGTTCATTTCCATCTCCCAATACCAGACTCTGGTTCAAGTCCAAGGTAGTGCTGATTCTTTTAGTCAACTCCTGTGTTTTTTTTTTTTAATTCTGTCTCTGGAGCATTTTCCTTAAGAACATTGGAAACATTTTCAGTGGCAAAGTCTCTCTATGAATCTTACCATCAGAAGAATGAGAAGTAGAGTCCCTTTCTGCTTGCTGACTCACTTTTTATTCAATAAACTTTTTTTGTTTCCTCCTTCACCTGTTCTGCATCAAAAAATGACTTTTGATCCTCCAGGAAAAAACACTGAAGACATCTGGATACAGCAGCTTTAATCTCACACCCACCTGTTAACATTCTCTGATTGCTGGGGTAAATTTGCTTTTGTTCTGACTAGTGTTCAGTGAGTAATCATTTGCTACAAACTTTCTGCTGTCTCCAGTTTTTAATGCTTTGTCCTTTTCCCACAGTTTTGCCAGGATCAACTCTTTCTGCTGGTATGATTGCATCTTTACTAATACAGTTCTGGCTGCTTTCTCATAGGCAGGTTTGGAGCATATACTCAATATTCCTTTAATTAACAAATTCTGATGTGAAACACCACTCCAGTTGCTTATTTGTGCTTTCATAAAACGAATGCAGTCGGTTCCTTCCAGTTTCTCTAGTACAGCAGAAACTCTCAGGTTATCTCTGTGTACTGTCTTCTAACTCTCCTATTTTTTAAACCATTCCTCCTGAGAAACCTCACATTCAGCCAGATATTTCTTCATGTCAACCTTTGCTTTTTTGCAATTTTATCAGTTTATCTGAATGGCTAATTAAAGCTTCTTCTATGTTTTTTAGCAGCCTTTTGTTATTTGAATCACTATAGTCCTTCAATGTTTCATTTATTTTAATCACCTCTGGATACATCTGATTTATTTTTTACCTCTAAATTACTGGAAGTCATGTCTTGAACCAAAGCTGAAGCTTGAACTGCTTTTCCTGAACAGCTGAAGAATCCTTCCTGGACAGTGTTTTTTCTTCACCTTTTCTGGTTGATTTTCTTTCAGGTTTTCCAACTTTTTTTATGCTGGCATCCAGGCAGTATATTTACTAGCCAGTAATTGAATTTTACCAAAAAAAAAAAAAAAATTCACTGGCACCCTTTTTTCTCCGTTTCTGTTTTCATGCTGAGAGAGTTGAAGTTATGCTGTTGGTCAGTTTGCTGCCATCTTGGAAGTCCAAGAGGGGAAAACTGTGAACATAATTTATCAACCAGGATGTTTACTATTGCTTCAGTATCAAAACAGATACTGCCATTCAGTTCAAGTTCAGTGCAATATTTGGCATTACTCCTAATACACTTGAAAAAGTCTTGTGATTATCATTCAATGGTATAGCTACTTTTAATCTGTATTCAGCCTTACTCTTCCTAATGATGCATTTAAGATCCCTGAAAACCAGCTAATACTCTCCTTCTGACTGATGGAATTTTTCTATATGTAGCATATAATTTTTGCTTCCTTCGATAGTTTGTTTAGCTGAGAGCTCCACCATAAGGGTTTACCGTCTGAATTTCCCACTATACATATGTCTAATGAGTGCTGACTTACCTATACATTGGTTACAGTCACAGTAAATACCATGAGTAAATATAGTAGTTTTTATGGTTCAGATCTTCAGGATACAAGGTACTTTTGAAATTCCTAATGTCATTATATAGGACTATCTAGTTGGTTTTGGAGTATTGTCTGAATGTAGTTCAATTTTGGGGCAATTTGGTACTAATTCTGCAGGAAAAGTTGACAGTCTGTTGGTCAGATTTGATCAAGTAGGAATATATTAATAGGACTGTAAGCAGAGAAAGCATTTATGAGGACAAGGTCAAGTACATGTCTCCTTCCCCTGGAAACTTGGGACAATTTTATCTAGGTATTTGGTATTAATTAAATCTAGGATATGCTGTGCATATGTACTGCTACTTGATTAAAGTTCCTAGCTGATGGATGTATAATTGAAATCACCAAGAATTAGGGTGTTGGAATTAATACATGTGGCATCCAACTTATCCTGCTCCCTTCTACTGTTTTCAAGTGACACTGATATGGATCTGTAGTTGGCAAATATGACATTATTAAATGTGCCCAAAATATGAAGGAGTTGAAATTCAGAATCTTGAAGTATTTGTTGAAAATTAACATTTGAAATGACAACAACAATTATGATGAATGATGAAGTAATCATGTATTACCATAATATTTTTATAGTTTTTACATACTGTGTTGCCTATGCATATAAACTTGCATTCTGGATTCTGTCATGTTACATTGACTGGTTAACAGGTATGGCTTTTGCACTCAGTGGAAATGGCATGTATATTTTGTACTGCTGAATGTGATATAAAATTATAAAAAAGAACTTAGGGAAAAATAAATTATTACAAGTAGTAGTGAGCTTATATTTTATGAAGGCAGCTGACACATCACAGATAGTTTTTCAATAATGTCTCTTCCTAAGATATACAAGTATTTTATTTGCTGTTCATTGAGCATTAAGCTTTCCAACACATCCCAGGGTTCTGAAGAGCTATTGCTTGGGATGCTACCCAGTGTAGTGATTAATTATTGTTATAATCCATCTCAAAGTATGACAGCAAGTCTGAGTAATGTACTGTCCTCAGCAGTAGCTCTTAAGCAAACAACTGTCTCACCCCTAGATAACTCTGATTGCTGTAACATCTTTTATACAAGTTTTAGTTTTTTTTGTTTGGTTGATTGTATTTAATTATTTTCCAAAGTTCATCAAAAGTCCTTAGGCCACAGTCCACACTTGAACCAAACCATTTCTGTTGTGTGACCTTCTTTTGGATCCAAAGCCTAAGAACTTGTCTGAATAAATAAAACATAATATGCTAGATCTGGTTTAGAAATGAGGTTGGTAAGAGACATATAAGACTCAAGCTGAAATCTTTGGTACTGCTGGGGGATTTGACACTGGTGCCAGAGAAAATGATTTTAAGTTATGTCCATAAATAATGATTAACTGCTGTAATATTTCTTTCTTGAAAATTTACTGTTGAGGTGAATACCTCACTCATCTCTACTGTTAGCTGTCTTTGCATTTTCACCAATTTATAATAATGTATTTTTGATTTAAGGTACACAAATCTTGTGAAGAACCTAGCCACATGTAATCTTGCCAAAATAGAGATAATCAGTATATTTCTAGATATGAAGAATTTCTTAATAGTGACAGACAATAAAAAAACAGACTCATTCAAGTGCTTCATTTAACAGGGATTTACTAGAAAAACAGAGCTTCCTTATAAAGCGGAAACTGTCAAATGTGGTACTTTCTCATTTAGTCTCATATCCAGACAATGCTCCAAAGTCATATCAAAAAAGGGTGGCTTGAGTCTGGTGGGTTGTTACACTCAAATTAATAAAAAATAGCACAAAAAGGCCCTATGTAGAAAACAGTGTTATTAGCCTTAGATATGAGTATAACAATCCACTGATTTTGGTATACTGCCAGTGAATTGATACAGGCAAATAATTCCTTGAAAAAAAGACCTTTACCAAGTGTGACATGTGAAAGGATTGCTGGGTACCATTTTCACAAGTTGCTTGCATTGTTGTTTTTTACATTTTGAATATCAAACCATCCAGACTAATCCTGATGGGCTTAGCCACTAAGCAACTGAATCTGGATGCTATAAATCACATCAAAGAAATTATAGCATGTTCAAGGCTAGTAAGTGTTGCAACCATTATACCTTGCCAGTTCGCCTCTAGTTTGTAGTTCCTTCTCAAGAAGGGCTATGCCAGCCCTGCCTGGGGTGAATTTATGAATACCCGTCCAATTATCCAGGTTCTGTTTGAAGAAAGATAGTGTATCACACTGCTGTATCTGTAGGGGAAGTATTACAGAGGTGAGGGAGATGTTGAGTAATGAATCTGTCTCTTTACCTTCTTTTATTGATCTGCTGAAGCAGGTTCTAATCTGTTGATGTGGCATTTTTGGGACTGTTTGATTTTCTTACAGATAAATTAAAACAAGATCAAACAGGAAAATGAATATTTCCATAGTCTGTGAAATCAGGACATGCTAAAATAACTATTATACAATGACCCCCCATTAATATTCCAAAACGTGCATGCTGATTGGTCACCATGCCCATTGTAAATCCGACTTATACTAATGGAAAAGGTCCGGTCGCCCGGACTTTTTCCATTAGTATAAGTCTTCATTTTTTTGTGTTTTTGGTAGCAACGGAGAACAGAACAGCTCCGTTGCTGTAATCTCACTATGTTAAACAAGTTTAACATAGCGAGATATCTTAAAAAAAAACAGCAACAAAGATCTTCCTTTCTCCGTTGCTTTTTTTAAAGATATATCGCTATGTTAAACTCATTTAACATAGCGAGACAGCTTTAAAAAAGGGAACGGAGATCTTCCTTTCTCCGTTGCTTTTTTTAAAGCTATCTCACTATGTTAAACTCTTTTAACATAGCGAGACACAAAGCACCAAAAGACAGAAAGAAACTACTGACCAAACTGCAGAAGTGTGCGGACCAGATACTCCACAATAAAACCACTGGTATATTGATGCTGTAGAAAATGCTGGTAGTCCACAAAGTAAAGCAAAAAAGTTTATTGTAAGACAATAGAAAGCTGGTAAACGCTTTCGTCCTCAACAAAAGAATTTCATCAGACAAATTAAAATCAAACACAGAACACATTTTAAAGACTCCCTTTCTGCTTCATATGATAGTAGCCACTCCCCCTAAGTAACAAAAATTTAAAAGGGCAATAAAAACTGCGATGTCAATGACAAAAGGTTAAATAAATACATATTACTAGATATAAAAAATATAGAAAATATATAAAAAAGATCATCCACTTCACATTTTTTTAAAAGAGCAATGAATAAATATATAAATAAATATATAAATGTATAAAGAAATAATCATCTATTTAAAGCTCTCAATTTTAAAAGGGAATTAATAGAGAGATATTCATTTAAACCTGGCCAGTTGTTCACATTTAATAACAACTGCCAGTATAATTCTCTCTTTTCTAGTAAGGCAGACCATGCACCTCTCCTGATATCCATCATGACACCATCAATAACAAAAAACTTTAAAGTGTGGTCACTGTTCTCTGAGGTATGTTTATACAAAGCATTTGTCTCTTTGCCTGTTCTTATTTCATACAAATGTTCATATGTTCTGTTTTTAAATTTTCTATCAGTTTTTCCAATGTAAAAACAATCACATAGGTTACAGAGGGCACAATAAATAATACATTCAGAGTTACAGTTGTACTTCTTTTTGATATGAATGTTGTTGATCATAAATACTGTTCCTTCCTTTATAAAGGGACAGTAACGACACATACCACATTTCAACACAAGTCCATTCAAAAAATGATTCACAGCATATCCTTTCTCGAAAAAAAATTTCAAATTTCTACCTTTTCTAAAAATAACAGTAGGTTGTTCATCAATATGTGTTCTGATATTTTGGTCATGTGTTAGAATTGACCTATTTTTACTCAAAATATGTTTAATATCAGGACTATCAATCATGTATGTAGAAATGAATGATGTATTATAATCTTTTCCTGTAAAAACAGAGTTGAGGGGTGCAACATTCACTGTGTGTGTTACATCCAATGAATCCTCAGATAAAAGAGGTATATAAAAATTTATTTTTCTCTTATTTACTACCTCTAAAAGGACATCATTAACAAGTCTCAAAGGGTAGCCCCTCTTTAAAAACATATCTTTGCCCTCGTGACCAAACCACACCAGCCATGGGTAAATCCAGCATTACCCATACCCAAGCGTGGGTTATTGCTTAATTATACAATGACTGGCCATTAATATTCAAAAAGGTACACGCTGATTAGTCAGCCCAACCAGCGTGCTCATTGTAAAATTGAGCATATAACAATAGAAAAAAGTCCGGTTGCCTGGACTTTCTTCTATTAATATATGCTACAGAACTTTCCCGTTTTCTTGATTTAAAAAAAAAATAAACTTTTGAAATCTGAACAGTTCACAGGTATGGGCAGGACGGGCTAGAGAAAATACAAGGAAAATCAGGAACGTTATGCAAAACTAAAGAAACATATCTGATTATTTTTCTATTTTCTCTGCCCCATCTCTCTCATACATCTGAACTTTCCGGATTTCTTTTTCTTTCTTTCTTTTTTTTAATTAAAAAAAAAAAAAAAAAAAAAGCAATGGAGAGCTTTCTTTCTCCATTGTTCCTTTCCAAAGCACTGATGTACTGTGTAAGCATGGGAATGTAAGTCCCATAGGAATGTGCAGTACATCAAGAAAGCCCCTTGATACCAGAAAAAAAGTAGAAGAACACCACAGTGCCATTATACAAAGACATTATTTTAGAAAAGTAAGTAATTTTTTTCTTAAATAATGTCATTGTATAATAGCAATTACCCATGGCTGGGTGTGGGTAATGCTGGATTTACTCATGTTTGGCTTTGTGTGGTCATGAGCAACCACACCAACCATGGGTAAATCCAGCATCACCCACATCCAGACATGGGTTATTGCTATATTAAGGTATTAGGACTATTCTGCTGTAAATGTGTTAACAGTTATATTCTTTAATAATTTCAAGTATCACTGTTTTCATGTATTGTGTAAGTAACCAAACTGCATTCAGCCTTAAAATTGGTGTTTCATTGCATCAAAAAGATTTATTGATATTATTTTTCACTTACCTAGGCTTCGGCAATGAGAAATGAATATATATCCAATCACTGGAACCAGTTTGATATACTCCTTATAGTAATAGGAATGATAGACATCATTATTGATCGCCTGCACAGTCATGCAATTATTGGCATGCATGTGTTTAGTACCATAAGAGTATTCAAGGTGTTCCGCCTCATAAGAGCATTGCGTCTTCTCAAGGTAAGACAAGATCAGTTTATAAATATTCATTTATGTTAGCATAAACAATAATTATACTACTTTTAACATAAACAGTTTTAGCAAATAACTGGTCCTGTTTTTAAATTCTTATTAACCAAAAGGATAAATACCTTATCATTATCTTTAGGATGAACATTTCTTGTTCTAAATATCTATTAACTGCCTATGGTGTGTGCACACTTGAGTGTGTCTGTGTGTGTGCAAAGAGAGTCAAAAAGAATGGACAAAATAGACTGCATTACACTAAAGAGACAAGACAGATAGACAGACAGATGGACATAGAGACAACACTCAGAGAACAATTGTGTACAGTAATCCTTAACATGGCCTTTCTTGCTAAGAAAAACAATGCTTCCAGGCATTGTACTTTAGCAGTATACCACCTATGTGAGTTAACACTGGATCTAATGTTGTCGTTTTCATTCATTCCTCAACTGTTGGGTTCAGATCTGATCGGACTTGGCTGCTTCTTCTGACTCGAAGAACACTGAAACTCTCAAGCTCCTCCTTTTACCCATTATGCCCTCATCACCTTAGATACCTTAGATCTGGTTTGCCATCATAGATTCAGACGTGGTGGCTGAAAACTCTCGAGTGACCTCTAATAGTTCTTTTTGAGTTAACAACTTTTTGACATATAATTCTAATAATTTATATATCTTTCAGTCTTTTTTCCACTTTATTTTTTGAAAGTTATCTCTAAATATTTTTCTGAATACTCTTAGAGTAATCCTTCATATCATTGTTGGTATACTGTCTTTAGTACCTTTTAGTACTCCCTTTTTTACTTACCATTGTTGGTAATTTCTTGCCTTTACTATCCTTAAAAGAAAACATTTTTTTCTAACTTGCTGTTCCTTTCTCCTTATTATGTCTGACAAACCATCAGGGTTTAAAAAATGCATGGCCACAAAAATACCCTACTCAGATGCACATGCATTTATTTTTTAGGGCCTTCTCACCTAGACTCTGACTAATATTTGTAAAGGGTTTAATACCCGTGCTTTGATGGACCAAATGAATAAGTTGAGTCTTAGTGGCTTATTGCCCTCTAAGCCTGCATCTACATTCTTTGGGGCTAAAACCCCCAAATGTTTAGACAAAAAAGAAGATTCTCATACTAAAGAATCTTGTAAGAGATCTCCAGCTTTGACAACATCTGCTACTTCAGCTCCGTTATCCGAGCCTCCTTTAAACAAGCCAGAAGTCAGATCTGATAGCTTTGGATCTGAAATCTTGATCCAATAAATCACCATGGATCCATTCACCTCAGTTATTGCTGGATTTGATCACTTCTCCACTGCCATCACCCTTTTTGGCACAATCTCCTCGGCACCATTCAAGACCTTCATCCATGGCCTCATCCATTCAATTTTTCAAGAGCCTTACCAAAGCTAATGTGGGCAGGATGATGAGGAAGTTTCTCAGGATGTGGATACAAATGGGAGTTCTTCCAGCTCTATCCCCATCAAGTCTGGAGACCCTTGTTAGCACTACATCTGTGCTTTTGGCTACTTTTTGATCTAACCTTTGGTTTCAGAGCCATTGGAT
The DNA here is from genome assembly GCF_019279795.1 of Protopterus annectens. Lineage (NCBI taxonomy): Eukaryota > Metazoa > Chordata > Ceratodontiformes > Protopteridae > Protopterus > Protopterus annectens. The sequence goes on along the minus strand of NC_056731.1, from coordinate 1,896,826,621 downwards.
TGATAGTTCTAGAGTCTTCTGCCTCAGATCCAAAGATGTTGGCATCTTCAACTCCAGTGGTGTCTCTGAGTGGTCAGTCATCAAGTACTTCAGAGCTAGATGATTCTCAGAGCTGTAGCATCAATGCCAGCACTGGGGTGTTGGATTCAACTCCAAAGTTGTCAGAGCCATCGCTACCCCTCGGAGCTTTGGCACTGGGCAGCTTGGCTCTAACTCCCTCATTGAGCAGCTTGGCTTTGGGGCAGCAGGAACCAATGGTCTGAAAGCCTGCCTTATTGGATCTGTTGGTGTCTCTTTTTCCAAGGTTTTCTGTCTTCAAGGTAGTGGAGAAAGCTTTTTCTGTTCCTAGAGTTCAGACTTCTCTTCCCTGTTCGGCTCCAATTTCCCATTTCCATTTGATTCTGCATCCAGAGCCTCAGTCATCTGCTCCACTGGGACAGCCAGCCTGAACCAGTCTCCAGACTGTCCAACAGGGTAAAGTTATCTCTTCTGTTATGTCTCTGGAGCATTCCACTTAGAAGGCTCCTAGGAAAAGGAAGTGCAAAAGGAGGCACTTAGACTGTCTACAAGAGTCTGTCACTGAAGACATTGACTTTGATGAAGGAGAAGGGTTGCAGAGATCACTATCCACTGATGTCTCATTTGGTGACATATTAGAACTCCTAAAATAAAGGGATGGTTGGCCCCCAGATAACCCTTGCCAAGTGGAGATGGTGTTCCTGGAGGCTTTTGGAGCTGTCCCATGTACCTCCTGTTTGACTCCGCCTGTCAATGAGCTCATTGATTTAGTTTCTCAATGGGTGTGAAAGGAACCTGACATGACAGAACTGATTCCCAAGAGACCAGATTAGATCATGGCATCAGCAAAGGATAGATCACACTGGGGTAAAGGAGTACCCATTGATGCCATGGTCATAGCACTGACCACTAAAAAGGAACTGGCAGAACAAAGTTCCTTTGTCCACCCCCCCTACACTTCAGCAACCTTTACCCTTAGGTCATTGAATTATTTGGCACATTTTATAAGACTCAAGAAGGATTTGATTAAAGAACTTTCAAAATCCCTCTCTGGGACCATATCCTCTGTGGTACAGAGTACTGTTGCCTCACAGCTGGCTACCCTACAATCTATTCTGAATTCATTCATGAGGCTTATCTCCCATGCAGCTGAAGGTTCCTTACGGGCAGCAGGTTTCAGGTGTTACCTTCAGAAGACATGCCTGGATGTGCTTATGTGATTTGGCAGAACCCTTCAAATCTTCTGTCATCAGTGCTCCTTTTGATGAAACCTCATTATTTGGCTCCAGAGTTAAAGATACACTCTCTTAAGTGTGAGCAGGATGGAAAAACCCTATCTGCTGTGGGTGTATGTTTTTCTAACCCCCAATGGTCCTTTTCTAGGAACCAAAGAAGCGGACGAAAAATGTGGTTCAAGAAATCCCAGGGTGCCTTCCAAGATCCATGTGGTGACAGTTCCCCCAGGAGCAGAAGATGGAAGACACCATCCACGCAGCAGAGGTTGTCCGTGTAACCAAGGAACTAGGGATTCCTTCTCTGACAAATCCTATCAGCTCTCCTGAAAGGAGGCCTGACATTCCAGCCCTGGAGGCAGATGGAGGTCATCTATCCCTGCACTAGAGAGCCTGTTTAGAAATTGCAATAGATTCATGGGTGCAGAGGATAATGTCCAGAGGTTATACAATACCATTTTTCCATCTATCCCCATTGTTCTCAAAGAAGATCCCTATGTTCCCCCCTTTCAGAGGGAAGCAGCAGCACTAGAAATAAACAAGCTGTTAGAAAAAAAAGAATCATCCAAGAGGCACCACCAGACCAGAAAGAGTTCCAAACTTATTCAAGATTCTTTTTAGTGCCAAAAAAGACAGGGGATTGGAGACCAATTTTGGACCTCAGCAAAATGAATCAATGGGTTCAACATACAAAGATCCAGATTGTCATGGTTCAGTCCATTCTACCTTTCCTGGACAAGAACAACTAGATGTACTTGATAGATCTTCAGGATGTGTACTATCACATACAAATGAACAGGCAATCCAGGAGATATCTATGCTTCTGGCTGGGAGCCAGTAATTGCCAATTCAGAGCACTGCCCTTTGGTCTTACCACAGCTCCCAGGATGTTTACAAAGTGTATGGCAGTTGTTGCAGATCACTTGAGACTACAGGAATTCCGGGTGTTTCCATATTTGAATAACTGTCTCCTAACTGCTCCGACCAAGCATCTTCTAATCCAGACTCAGGACTGCTTACTCCAGTTGTGCTCTCTTCTGGGAATCTCTGTTAGTTATAACAAATCTCAGCTCAAACCAACTCAGAATTTGGAATCCATCAGAGTTTTTTTTCAATACAGTCACTCAAATAGCCTCTTTTCCTCTGTCCTGGATTCAAACAATTCAGTCAAAAAGATTGTTCAAAATCATTCACTTTCTGTCTGATACTCCAACTACTGGGATCTACGTCAGCAGCAATCACTCTTGTACTGCTGGCAAGGCAGCATATGAGTATGCTTCAATGGACACCTGCAACCTAATGGTCTATTATCCAACAACCTTTATTCAGTTAACTCAAAATAATGTAAGTTTGCAAAAATTACCTTCTGTGGTGGATCCATTCCAATCAGATATAAGAAGACCATCCCTTTGGTCTCCCACTGGGGGACACTTCCTGGGAAGCATGGTCCAAGGCACATGGTCCCCTGAAGAGGCCAACATGCACATCAATGTTCTGGAAATGAGAGTTGTCCTCCTAGCATTGCAGGTTTTTCAAGAAGCTCTTCCAACTGGAACTATTATGATTCAGACAGACAATAAATGTGTTTTTGTGGACTTAGAGAAAGCAAATGGCAGGGTGCCTAGAGAGGAGTTGTGGTATCGTATGAGGATGTTGGGAGAAGCAGAGAAGTATGTAAGAGTGGCATGGGATATGTACAAGGGCAGTGAGACAGTGGTAAAGTCTGCGTTAGGAGTGATGGATGCATTCAAGGTAGAGGTGGGATTACATCAAGGATTAGCTCTGAGCCCTTTCTTATTTGCAATGTTGATGGACAGGTTGACAGATGAGATCAGACAGGAGTCGCCATGGACTATGATGTTTGCAATGACATTGTGATTTGTAGTGAGAGTAGGGAACAGGTTGACGAGACCCTGGACAGGTTGTGATATGCTCTAGAGTGGAGAGGAATGAAGGTCAGCAGGACTAAGACAGAATATATGTGTGTGAATGAGAGGGAGGACAGAGGAATGGTGAGAATGCAGGGAGAAGAGTTGGTGAAAGTAGATGAGTTTAAATACTTGGGATCAACAGTTCAGAGTAATGGTTAGTGTGGATGTCAAAGGAAAAACTTCAAAGACCAATACACGTAAGGTTCAGGTTAAGGCACTTTAATTCTTGCAGCAAGGAGACAAAAACATGCATGCAAAAATACAGAGTTTGTCTAACTAAAATCAGGAAGAGAAGCCATTCTTATAATATTCTTACAAGACATTGCCTACTGAAGCTGACGTAGTAAATTACAAGTGTACAATATTGTTTTTCACAGCAGATGTTGCTCATGATTTTCTGCTGACATAACATAACATTTCTAGATTCATGAGAAAACTTTTGAAAAATAACATGGCCTTGGAGACCAGCAGCTAGTTGCAATTATTTCTACAGTGCTGTGTTACATTTCCAGGTACTCTACTCATTCGAGCACAAAGCAATCACAGATTATAGTTCATATTCTTCAAGCGGTCTTTATTCTACTTTATCTATTCTTCCTGCAACTATGTATGTTCTCATAACACAGACAGGGCTAATTGTCTAAGTTTAATAACATTATAGAAAGCAGTATTGTTCTATTCATTATTTTCCTAACCAAGCAGAAAATCATCTGCTTCTCAATACATTTCCTAAGACATAAACAAGATTTTAGCTGCGCTGACAAAATACAAGGTCAGAAAGCATTTGCCATTAATATGGATTTGTTCAGCATGAAGCAGAATAAATGCATCAACCCTTTTGGGCTTCTAAAAAGCACTAATACACACATATTAATACATATTTTTCTAACAGTGGAAGAAAGGTGAAGAAGAGAGTTTAGGCTGGGTGGAGGGGGTGGAGAAGAGTGTCAGGAGTGATTTATGACAGACGGTTACCGTAAGAGTGAAAAGGAAGGTGTACAAGGTGGTAGTGAAACCAGCTATGTTATATGGGTTGGAAATGGCGGCACTGACAAAAAGACAGTAGTCAGAGCTGGAAGTGGCAGAATTAAAGATGTTAACATTTGCACTGGGTGCAACAAGGATGGACAGGATTAGAAATGAGTATATTAGAGGGTCAGTTCAGGTTGGATGGTTTAGAGACAAAGCCAGAGGTGAGATTGCATTCGTTTGGACATGTGTTGAGGAGGGATGCTGGGTATATTCAGAGAAGAATGCTAAGGATGGAGATGCCAGGTAAAAGGAAGAGAGGAAGGCTTAAGATAAGGTTTATGGATGTGGTGAGAGAGGACATGCAGGTGGTTGGTCTGACAGAGGAAGATGCAGAGGACAGAAATAAATGGAAACAGATGATCTACTGTGGCGACCCCTAATGGGAACAGCTGAAAGAAGAAGAAGAAGACTATGTCAGTAGTCTGATACATCAGAAAATAAGGGGGAACCAGATCTTACCCTCATTTTGGAGAATCTATGACAGTATAGCAATGGGCAATCTCATTCCATCATTTTCTGATAGCAATGCACCTTCCAGGGAAATCCATCGTGACTGCAGATAAGTTAAGCAGGTCTATTCTAATGCCTCATGAGTGGCCTCTAAACATGAGGATGGAGGGGAGGATTTTGGGTCTATATTAAAAGACAGAAGAGGTGTTTCACCGAACACCTCTTGGTCGACACATAAAGAGTGAATGCACTAAAGTGTGAACGCTCAAAACAGTGATTTCTTTCCCTGGGAAAGAAAACGATAGCACAAACACAGACACACACACACAAACACACACACACACACACACACACACACACACACACACACACACACACACACACACTTTCAGACATAACATGGGGGGCTTTACCTCACCAACTAAATATACCAACTCCGAGATCGTACTACAGTGAGGAAAGGAGCAAACACATGGGGATGGCCAAACAATTTCTTTCCCAAGGAAAGAAATTGCTGTTTTGAGTGTTCGCGCTTTAGAGCGTTCGCTCTTTATGTGTCGACCAAGAGATGTTCGATGAAACACCACTTCGGTCTTTTAACATAGACCCAAGGATTTTCCTTTGATGGGGCCAACCATGCTGTGATCTGTTTGCACCTCCCCTCAACAACAAGTGCAGCAGGTTCTTTGCCCTGATACTGCCAGTTCCCAAGAGACACTCTAGTTGACAACTGACTATCCAGTTTCCTTTACGCTTACCACCTAATACCCCAAATTCCCAGATTTTTCCAGAAAGCTTCCCAACTGGAGAGCTTAGTTATCCTCATTGCACCTAACTGGCCTCATCAGGTCTGTTTTCCCTTCCTCTGGCCTCATCTTCTACATCCGCCATGGATTCTGGATCCAACTCCAGACCTACTGTCTCGCCCAACTGACATGACTCATCCAGACATCTCAGGCTCATGTTGGCCACATGGTTTCTCCAGTTCTATTGATTGCTACACAGCCCAGACTCTCCTCCCCTGTCCATCACATTCTATTATCACCCCATAAAGCTTTCGCTAGAAAAATTTACAAAAGTAAGTGGAAAAGATTTGATCTGAAATTGTCATTTTCATTTATTCTTCAACTGTTGGGTTCAGATCCGACCCCAGGATCTGACTCAGCTACTTTCTACACCTTGTGGCACACTGAATCTCCTGAGCTCCTGTCTTACCCATAACGCACTAGTCACCTACCATACCTCAGATCTCATTTGTCACTTTCACATTTGGACATTGATCACTGTTAGCTCTTGAGTTATAACTTTTTTTCATGAGTAATATTACTTATCCTTATTATAACTTATTATATCCTTATTATATTTATTGTAACCTACTTAATATTAATAAATAAATAAGTACCACCTCACCTATTTTGCCTCCATCTGTCATCCGACCTTTGGTTTCAGAGCAGCTAGATCTGAGAATCCCAGACCATCTATATGAGATATGAAGATCCTTGTATCTTCTACATCAATACCATCTCTGACTAGACCGTCTCTAAGCACGTCAGAGCCGGATGACTCTTGGAGCAGTAATGGTGGCACTGGATCCAAGATGTTGGAGCCAACTTTGAGATTGTCGGAGCTGTAATGGTGACTCTCGGAGCAGTAATGGTAGCACCGGATCCGAGATGTTAGAACCAACTTCAAGATTGTCAGAGCTGTCTCTACCCCTTGGAGCCTCAGCCCTGAGGCATTCTGCTTTCAAGGTAGTGGAAATAGACTTCTCTGCTGCAAGAGAAAGGACACATCCATCTTCCTTGTCTCAAACTTCCCAGACCCAGTTGTCTTTGTGTCTTGAGCCTCAACGTCCTATTCCAAGGGGACAGCCAGCTCAAAGTCTCCAGGATACCCCTCAGGGTATACTGAAATCTTCCTATACTTATCTGGAGCATCCCACCGAAGAATTCCCTAGGAAGAGAAAGTGCAAAGGGAGGCATTTAGACTCTCTTCAAGAGTCTGTCACAAAGAATACTGATTTCAATGAGGGGGAAGTGTCCTCAGGATCACCAACTAACATCATCTCATTTGGAAACATATTAGAGAACCTCAAATAAAGGGGTGGCTGGTCAGCTATCAACCCTTCCCAGGAAGGAATCACTATTCTTGGAATCCTTTGGGGCTGGCCCATCTATCTCCTGGGTGACTTCACCCACTGATGAGCTGATTGATTTGATCTCTTGATGGGTGTAGAAGGAATCTGGTTCCATCAAGCCAACCCCCAAGAAACCAGGCAGGATACTGGCAACACCCAAGACGGAATTCTAGACCAAAGGAGTACCAGTTGATGCCATGGTCATAGTGGTGGCCATGAAAAAGGAACTTGCAGAACAAATTTTTTCTGTCTATCCCCCTAACAGAGAGTCTAGGGCATTGGGCTCATTTGGGAAGTATATATATGCTTCAGTGACTTTTGCACTTTGGTCGCTGAACTATTTGGCACACTTCAGCAAACTCCAGAAGGATTCATTTAAAGAATTCACCAAATTCCTCTCCAGGACCACTATTTCTGAGGCAGAGAGCTCGATTGCCTTACAGTTGGCTACCCTACAGTCCATTTCAAATTCATCCATGAGGCTAGTCTCAGCTGAAGGTACCTCAAGGCTGGCGGGTTCAGGCATTTCCATTAGGAGATGTGCCTGAATGCACCTGTATGATTTCATGAAGCCCTTCAACTCTTCCTTCATCAGTGTTCCCTTTGATGGAAGTTCTGCATTTGGTCCCAAGGTTAAAGACATATCATCCAGGTGTGAGCAGTATGGTAAGACCCTGTCTGCTATCGGCGTACATTTTTGACTCCTCAAAGGACCTTTTCCAGGAATTAATGAGGTAGTTGAAAAATGTAGTTCAGAAAGTCCCAGGGTCCCTTCCATGATGCACGTGGAGATAGTTCCCCCAGGGGCAGAGGGGTATTTCTAACAGAAGACATCACCCATGTGGCAGAGGAGGCCCACAGAACCAAAGGTCTAGAAACACTTTCTCTGATAGATCCTACCAGTGCTGCTGAAAGGAGGTCTGATTGTCCACCTCTGGATGCAGTCAGGAGTCGTTTATCCCTGCACCAGAGAATCTGGCTAGACATTATAAAAGATTCAGGGTTTAGAGGATTATTTCCAGAGGTTATATAATACCCTCCCTCCCACTTAACAGTGAACAAAATGCCAGATGTTTCACCCAGTCAGAAGAAAGCAGCAGCACTAGAAATAGAAAAGCTGCTAGAAAAAAAGAGTCATCCAAGAGGTTCCCCAAGACCAGAAAGAGTCCAGAACTTACTCAAGATTCTTTTTAGTGCCAAAGAAAAGAGGAGACTGGAGACCAAGTCAGTTCAGTACTCAAAGTTCCAGATGGTCACTGTTCAGTTTATTCTGCCTTTTCTGCACAAGGATAACCCAATGTGCTCAATAGATCTTCTGGATGCATATCATATAAAAATGAAAAGACAATCCAAAAAATACATATGCTTCTGACTGGGAGTCATTACCAATTCAGAGCTCTGCCCTTTGGTCTTACCACAGCCCCCATGGTGTTCACCAAGTGCATGGCGATAGTGGCAGCTGACTTGAGACTGCAAGGATTCTGGGTGCTTCCTTTCTTGGACGACTGGTTCATAACTGTTCTAACCAGGCATCATCTGATCAAAGCATGGGATTATGTGATACACCTATGCTCCCACCTGGGAATCACTACCAATCACAGTAAATCTCAACTAGAACCAATTCAAATACTAGAGTTTATCAGAGCTTTGTTCAACACAGTATCTTTGACAGCCTCCCTTCCCTTACCAAAGGTACAAACCATATGATTCCAGGTCAAAAAGATAATTCAAAATTTCTGTCTCTCAGCTTGATTGATTCTTCAAGCATTGGGGTCAATGTCTGCTGTGATATTTTTGTTTCTGTTAGCAAGATACCACATGAGAGTTCTTCAGTGGACTCAAGTGACTAAGTTGTCTATTCTTCATCAGCCCTTATCCACCCAAATCAAGATAACTCAGGCTTGCAAAAATTACCTCTTTTGGTGTATTCACTCTGTTCAGATAATGCAAGGCCACCCCTTCACTTTCCCTCAGCCCAAGGCCATAGTTACCACGAATGTTTCCCAGATGAGGTGGGGGGACACTTCTTGGGAAATACAGTCAAAGGCACATGGTCCCCCGAAGAGGGCAATACACATATCAGTGTCCTAGAAATGAGATCTGTCCTCCTAGAACTGCATGCCTTTCAAGACACTGTCCCCTCTGGCACCATCGTGATTCAGATGGATAATATGTCAGTAGTTTGGTACATCAACAAATAAGGATGAACCAGATCTTATCCCCTGTGCTGGGAAACTTTGAGAGTGTGGCAATGGGTGACCTCATCCAATTGATTTCTGGTAGCAATGCACATTCTGGGGAGATCAGATGTGATAACAGATATATTAAGCAGGTATATTCTAATGTCTCGCAAGTGGTCTCTCAACACAAAAGTGGCGGAAAAGATATTCCATGAATGGGACTAACCTTGCTGTGATCTCTTTGCATCTCCCCTCAACAAGTGCAACAGTTTCTTTGCTCTGGTCTCCCACCGGCAGAGAATCATTGAGAGATAATCTTCTCCATGATTGCCCTCCCACGGTCTCCTCTACACCTTTCCCCCAGTACCACTAGTCCTAAAATTCCTTCTGAAATCATCTTGATTGAAGAACACAGTCATCTCTATTGCTCCTTATCGACCTCATCAGATTTGTTTCCCCTTTCTTTGGCCTCATCTGCTTCTCCCAGCATGGATTCTCGGTTCAGATCCAGACCTCCTGCCTCATCTGACAAACATGATACACCTGGACAACTTAGGCCTGAAATTGATCACATGGTTTCTCCACTTCCATTAATAGCAAGACAGCCCATGCTCATTTCCCCAGTCTGACACATTCTTTTTATTTTGTTTATTTATTTGACATTTGTTAACCAGGTTGGTCCAACTAAGCTGCAATCCCATTTTCAGTAGAAACCTGAGAAGAAAAGCTCCAGGTTAAATAGACACAAACATCTTTAAAAATATAGTACCAATACACAAAACGTATTTATGAAATAGAGTACAATAAACATAACATAAAAAGCTTGTAGCAAAAATAAAATAAATATGAGAGCAATCCCTTTTTTTTTGTAAAATAAAAAAAGACTTGGTCGTATTAGAGTGAAGAAAGGAAAGATAATCTCAGTGTTAGAATACAGCAGAAAGCATGGATTATGTTAGTATGCGACATATTTTAAGGGAAGATGTACCAATAGAGTTAAATTATAATATAGAGAAGATATTGTAAAGCCTAATTTATAAATGTATACATGTATTGTAGTAGCCTAGTGTGTGAAATTGACTCAAAATTAACAGTGTGTGCAGAATAAAAAGGAATAGCAGAATCTAGTAATCATATACAGAAATAATTGGAGAAATAATTAGAGAAATCTTCTTTTATCACCCCACAAAGCTTCAACTACAAAAAATGTCAGACGTAAATGGAAAAAAGGTTATGTGGGTGCAGAAGAATAACATTGACCCTTTTTTAGTGCAAGTACCTAAGGTTCCAGAGTTTTTAGCTACAATTTTTAACAAAGGTGCTAGTTCTTCAACTATTAAAGTACAACTAGCTGAGATTTCTAATTTTCACATTGGAGTAAACAATTTGTCTTTGTAAGAGGAACAGTTCTTCTTAGATCCCTTTTTTAAGATTGTACTCCACCATGGGATTTTAATTTAGTTTTATAATCTTTGACCCAATCTCCCTTTGAACTGTCAGCCAAATGTGAATTGAAATTTTTAACTTGAAAGACTGTCTTTTTAGTGGCCATTATATCTGCTAGAGGTTTTGCAGAACTTCAAGTCCTATCTTCTAAACTTCCTTATTTGATTTTTCATAAGGATAGGGTATCATTATGAAGTAACCCATCTTTCCTTCCTAAGGTGGTGTCAGAATCCAATATTAATTAAACTATCAATCTTCCAGTTTTCTTTCCAAATTTTTCAAAGGAGAGTGTATGCTGCAGTGTGAAAGTAGCGGACTCCCAGGTCAGACTGCCCACCAGTCACGAGTGGAGTCCCACAGAGATCAGTCCTGGGTCCTCTCCTGTTTGACATCTACTTCTCAGAAGTCCAGGCCAACACGGAGGGACTCTTACTGACCAAGTTCACAGACAACCGTAAGCTGGGAGCCATTATTAACTCCCCAAGTGATGTAGACATCCTACAGAAAGGCTTCACTGAGACCAATGACTGGTGTTGAAACCATGGCCTTAAGCATAATGCCAAAAAATGTGTCATCATCCTCTTTGAAAAAAACTCAGTTCTCCCTAATTACCACATCGATGGCAGCCCACTGAACACTGAAGGCACTATAAGAGATCTGGGGACACAGGTTGACAGCAACCTCTCCTTCGCTCACCACATTGCCACTGTGGTCAGAAAGTCCTTCTATGTGGCACATCTCATTACTAAGGGTTTTCCATCCAGGAAGAAAGAGGTTATCCACCCTCTCTACACTTCCCTCATTAGGTCAGTCATCAAGTATAATGCCCCATTTGGCATGTACCTCACTAGCCACCTGCAACAGCTGGAAAGGCCACAAAAGTACCTCACGAAGTGGATCCTAGGCCTTAAACACATGTCCTACATGGACAGACTCAAAAACTCCAGCTATTCTCTGTCTCATATCGTCTACTAAGAGGTGATCTCTGCTTGACTTACAAAGCCATGTCTGACTCAGCTCTGTTAATAATGCTACATCTAAAGAAATCACAATCCCTCCACACTACACGCTCCAGAGACCTCAACCTCAACCTCATTACCACAATCAACAGAACAAGCTGGAGGAACAGGTTCATAACCCAGAGACTTCCCATGCTCTGGAATAGACTTCCCATACATATCAAGAAGAGCACCTCACTGGCTCTCTTCAAGAGAAATCTTGATGAGTGGATGGGAAAGAGAAGGTTCACCCTGGAGATCACTGCAGTGGTTCTACTTGATAGAGGCACTGGGAACTAACATCGGGTGTCACGATGCCAGGGCACTTCTATGGGCTAGGCTTGTAAAGGCTCCAGGGCCATTAGCCTAGTACACACCTATGAGCCTATGAATCTGTTGAATGTTCACGGGCACTTACGTATTTACCTGCACAGGACAAACATTTTTTTGAAAATCAGATTATCTCATTTCGAATTTAAAATTGGGCAAACCAGTTACCAAAGTAACCTTAGCCAAATGGTTAACTGGTTGCATTTCATTAATTTACAAAAAAGTAGGTTTGCCTTTGCCAAAACCTCTAAAAGCTCATTATTTCCAGTCTATGGCAACCTCTTCAATATTTTTATCCAGATCTTCCTTGGATGATATTTGTGCCACTGCAACTTGGGCTAACCCTCATACCTGTATTATTCATTACAAATTGAGCAAGCCTTTGGCTCAGAGGTGCACAGGAATATCCTTCCTTAGAGTCCTCCTGGGATTTAGGTAGCTGGAGACTCTATCCCAGCAGTTGAGGAAAAAATGAAAATAACATCAGATAAAAAATTATGTACTAACCATAACGTTCCATCTGTGTTGAACATTTTCATTCTTCTTCAACTTCCCTCCATCCAACCCCCTACCAATTTGACTTCTGGTAGAATAAGACACTAGAGGAGCAAGTGTTCTTTTATTTGAGCTTCAGATACTGGTATTTATTATTTTCTACATTGACAAAAGGTCAGCAAACAAGATGTGAGGTATGGTAAGGGGCTAGTGCATTATGGGTAAGACAGGAGCTTGAGAGCTTCAGTGTTCCACGAGATGTAGAAACTGGCTGAGTCAGATAAGAAGGTTGGATCCGAATCCAACAGTTGTGCAAGAATGAAAATGGACAACAAAGATAGAATGTTATGGTGAGTGCATAACTTTTTTGGGTGAGGCACACAAAAATAATCTAGATCCTTTTTCAGCACCAATTTCAAAGACTCTTGACTTTTTAGCTACAATTTTCAATGAAGGGTCTAGCCTGTCAGCTGTCAGAGTACAATTAGCAGCCATTTCTAACTTTCATATAGGAGTAAATAACTCAACCTTAGCTTCCTCCAAGCTTGCAAAGCCATTTTACAAGGAACATATGTGCTTAGACCTCCTCTGAAAGATCTTACTCCTCCTTGGGATTTAAATGTTGTTCTTCATGCATTACTCCTACCCACTTATGAGCCAGCAGCTAAATCCGATTTAAGCTTTTTGACCTGAAAGACTATTTTCTTAGTTGCTATCACTTCTGCCAAGAGTGTCTGAAGTTCCAACTTTCTTCTAAGCCTCCATATCTAATTTTTTTCAAGGACAGTGTATCTTTATGAACCAACCCTTCCTTTTTTCCAAAGGTGGTGTCAGACTCTAATATTAATCAGGTTATCAAACTCCAAGTTTTCTTTCCAAAATTTTCAAATAAAATAGACTATATGTTATGTTTGTTGGATGTTCACAGGCAGTTATCTTTTTATCATCACAGAGCCAAAGATATAAGGTTGATCAATTATTTGTTTCCTTTTATATGTCAAAGTTAGGCAAATCATTTTAAAAAGTGAACCTAGCCAAATGGTTGACTGATTGTATTACCTTTGTCTACAAAAAAGTGGATTGGCCTTTACCAAAACCACCTGAAACCCATTCCACTAGATCAATGGCAACTTCTTCCGCCTTTTTGCCTAGAACTTCATTGGATGATATTTGTGCAGCTGCAACTTGGGCTAAGACTCATACCATTATTAATCATTACCAATTGGATCTGGTGTCTAGGGGAAGAGCATCCTTTGGCTCAGCTGTGCTCAGGAATATCCTTTCTTAGAGTCCACCCTGGGTTTATGTAGCTGGAGGCTCTGACCCAACAGTTGAGGAATGAATGAACATGACAACATCAGATGAAGAAGTACTCACCATTACATTCCATCTGTGTTGTCCATTTTCATTCTTCCTCAACTTCCTCTCACCAACCCCCTTCCCTTCTTTACTCCCGGAAGATCAAAGGATATATGAGGAACCACTGTTCTTTTTTGAGTCCCAGATTCTATTATTTCATGTTTATTAACTATTATATGGTTCTATGGGCAGCAGACTAGATCTGAGGTATGTAAGGTTACTAGGGCATTATGGGTAAAAGGAGGAGCTTGAGAACTTTAGTGTTCTGCTATCTAGAAGAAGCAGCCGAGTAAGATTTCAGGGTCAGATCTGAATCCAACAGTTGAGGAAGAATGAAAATGGACAACAAAGATCAAACATTATGGTGAGTACTTAACTTCTTTTTTTTTTTTACAGGCTTTAACCCAACCCCCCCCCCCTTTGAACCTTTCGCTAAATGTGAACTAACATTTTTGACCTGGAAAACTGTTTGCCTAGTTGCTATTACTTGTTCTAGAAGAGTATCTGAACTTCACGCTCTGTCATTCAAACCTTATTTGATTTTTCAGAAGGATAACATTTCTTTACAGACCAATCCTTCTTTTCTATTGAAGGTGGTGTCAGAATTCAACATTAATCAGGTTTTTAACCTTCCAGTCTTTTTTCCAAATTTCTCAAACAAAGGAGAGTATATATGTTACACCTGTTGGATGTTCATAGACAGTTACATTTTTATCTTCACAAAACCAAAGAATTGAGGAAATCTGAATAATTTTAATTAATAAAAAAAAAGTCAGTTGTGACACATAGCCTCAAAGTAGATATTGTAAAATCCAAAAGTCTGAACCGAAGTGTAATTAACAATTTATTGAACACACTGCACATACAGGTTTCCATGATCCTATTACATGTATTTTCATCCCAAATACCCTCAGGACTTCACCACAACTAAAAGTAAATACCTATAAGCTGCTGGAACCTTATATAACTCGAGAGTTTGTGTTCTACAAGCTCGAAGAAGCAGCCGAGTTGGATCAAATCCAAACCCAACAGATGAGGAAGAATGAAAATGGACAACATAGATGGAACGTTATGGTGACTACCTAACTTTTTTTTCTCCATGGTTTGCTAGGGAAATCCTCTATATAAACTATGTGAACATGCATTTAGATATTTCTTCATGCCACCTGAAATCATTGGTTTCTCTGCTACAGCACAGGTGTTTGTTATCTGGCATATGCACTAATTTCATTATATATTAAAAGTCTTTACCATTTTAAGTAAAAACTAAGTAATCTAAAAGTCCTTAAATAATGACTTCCTTGCAAAAAGCATGTTAACAAGCCCTTCTGTGATAGACAAATGATACTTTGAGACTGGAGCTTACTTTGATTAAGAGCATCTCAGTGAACATGTAATTGTTTTCACTGTTAAAGTAATTGCTATCTAAACCATGAAGTTAGCAAATTAAAAAAAAAACTGTGATGCATTTAAAGAAAGATGTGAAACTAGAAAAACCATGCAAGATAATCAGGGTCTTTATCATATCAGACTTTACAAATCAAAGATTATCTAAGGTAAAGGTAGACAGTAGTAAATCAGAAAAATAAAATCCTATATTTTAGTTACTAGTGACTTACCTAAGAATACCCCAGTAGACTTGTGAAGGAAGTTGATATAAAGAAGACACATAAAAGATACTTAGCAAAAAAAAAAAAGAAAGAAAAAAAAATTAGAAATTGCACATCTATCTGCTATTTACTGACCAAGGTAACAGAGATCTAAGGAAAGGCTCTGTCTGAATAGCTCTGGATGGTAAGATCAAAACAAAGTAAGAAAAAGTATAGTGCAAGATACACTAATGTCATCACTGCACTTCATCTTTTCATGTCAGACAGCAGTATCACTAATGACAAATCACCTAATATTTAGGTAATTAATGCAGGTCCTAACGACAACACAGATGTGGCGTTCATCTGTCCTTCAAATGGTTTTGGCTACAGATAGATATAATGAGGGGCATCAACTGACACTGGTTTTAACCAAAATCATTTATAGTGCTTTTGCCAAGGAATGTTTTAAAATGGTATAGAATGCTCAGAATATTAACCTTTACATTAAATTTCCTGATAGATGTCATTCTAATTGCTTATATAATACTACAGCAAGCAGAACAGAATCACACATGCTCATCTTAAGGTTACAGATGTGGAATATAAAGCAATATGACAGATGGCAGGCAAGCAGACAGACATTAATGGCCAGATCTTTCAGCAATAAGATGTCCCCTAGGCATACCACTCAACTTATTGGTACAAGAATCAAAGACTAAACCAAAAACAGCAAGGGAAATAAGGACCCAAAACAGATTTTCAATATTGTTCTTATTAACTTAGTTCCAAGAATAGTAGAATTTCAGCTTATCCTGTTTGGATAATGTAACCTATGGCCTGGTCATCAAAGGCACCTATGTTTCCATACCAGCAACAGCAGCAACAAATTCTAGTTATCTCAATATTGTCGCCAATCATATAATGCGTTACTTTCATCTGAGCATCTTGCTCTCATTGCCAGCACTGATAGACTCAATAACTCTTTATATAGTTTGAGCCAATTGAGAGGTTCTTCTAATCTTTTGGGAGAGAGATAAGTGGTCATTTTTAGTTAATTTTGTGATTTCTCAGATATTCAGTAGTTAGAATTACTTGACTAACGTTTTGACATCTTTTGCATTACATTTAGCCTTTGTCTTATTGGATAGTTTCTTCTTTCATTCCCTTTCTGTATTCTGTGGAAAAAAAATCTTTGCCCATCCTTATACCTATCAGAGTTAAATACATGCAAGAGCAGGGATAGTTGTACTACTACTACTGTGTCATTGAATTTTTTGCTGTTTTATTACAGTAGTCAACAGTGGTTATGTTCTCATGGATATAGATGCCAAAGCTTTTGTCTTCAAGAAATATAGGCATTTGTGGTCTAAAATCCCTCCCCTAGATCCACATAAGATGTACTTCTCATGCCCTAGAGTAAGGCATCTAGACTGGGACTGCCAACTTTATAAGAATTTCTGTACTCAGACTTTACTATAATAATGGAAAAATATTGCTTAAAGGCCTTCTCAATTCTGACAAACCAAAGAAGAAAGAGAGATTTAGATAGCTGGAGACTCTTTCCCAGCAGTTGAGGAACAAATGAAAACATCAGATAAAAAATTATGTACTAACCATAATGTTCCATCTGTGTTGAACATTTTCATTCTTCCTCAACTTCCCTCCCTCCAACCCCCTAACAATTTGACTTCTGGTAGGATCAGAAGATACTAGAGGAACCCGTGTTCCTTTATTTGAGCTAGAAGAAAAAAGACACATAAAAGGTACTTAGAAAAAAAAAGAAAGAAAAAAATTAGAAATTGCACATCTATCTGCTAGTTACTGACCAAGGTAACAGAGGTCTAAGGAAAGCCTCTCTCTGAATAGCTCTGGATGGTAAGATCAAAACAAAGTAAGAAAAATTATAGTGCAAGATTCCCTAATTACATCTCTGCACTTCATCTTTTTATGTCAGACAGCAGTATCACTAATGACAATCCACCTAATATTTAGGCAATCAATGCAGGTCCTAACGACAACACAGATAGGGCATTCATCTGTCCTTCAAATGGTTTTGGCTACAGATAGATATAATGAGGGGCATCAACTGGCACTGGTTTAAACCAAAATCATTTGTAGTGCTTTTGCCAAGGAATATTTTAAAATGGTATAGAACACTCAGAATATTTTTTACAGTAAATTTCCTGATAGAGGTCATTCTAATTGCTCATATAATGCTACAGTGAGCAGAACAGAATCACACATGCTCATCTTAAGGTTACAGATGTGGAATATAAAGCAATATGACAGATGGCAGACAAGCTGACAGACATTACTGGCCAGATCTTTCAGCAAATAGATGTCCCCTAGGTATACCGCTCAACTTATTGGTACAAGAATCAAAGACTAAACCAAAAACAACAAGGGAAATAAGGACCCAAAACAAATTTTCAATATTGTTCTTATTAACTTAGTTCCAAGAATAGTAGAATTTCAGCTGATCCTGTTTGGATAATGTAACCTATGGACTGGTCATCAAAGGCACCTATGTTTCCATACCAGCAACAGCAGCAACAAATTCTAGTTATCTCAATATTGTCGCTAATCATATAATGCCTTACTTTCATCTGAATATCTTGATCTCATTGCCAGCACTGATAGATTCAATTACTTTTTATATAGCTTGAGCCAATAGAGAGGTTTTTTCATCTTTTGGGAGAGATAAGTGGTGCTACTAGTGCTATATTATTGCTGTTTTATTACAGTAGTCAACAGTGGTTTTGTTCTCATGGATATAGATGCCAAAGCTTTTGTCTTCAAGAAATATAAACATTGTGGTTTAAAATCCCTCCCCTAGATCCACATAAGATGTGCTTCTCATGCCCTAGAGTAAGGCATCTAGACTGGGACTGCCAACATACTATAATAAGGGAAGACATAGTGCTTAAAGGCCTTCTCAATTCAGACAAATCAAAGAAGAAAGAGAAAGAAAGAGAGAGAAGTAGAAGGAAAAGGATAGAGCCATTGATGAAGACAAATATGATCACCAGAAAAAAAAGTAAGAAAAAAAGGATCAAGAACTCTGATATATCCAGCCTAGAAAAGTATTCCCCAGCCAAGGCACCAAGGATCGTAGAAATGACTTTTTTTACCATGACCAGGGCCCTCAACCTTGGTAACCCTTTCCAAGTGTGCTTGTCTACTTCAACAGGAGTTGTCCGGAAACATGGATTCCACTCCAAGGAGGACAGCAGGGATCTTCTCCTCAGAGCAGGAACTTTTCTCACTTACTCATCCAATGTCAGCTACATCCTTCCATTCCTCCAGGTCCCTCCAGGCTCCCATATAATTGGATTGAGACAAGATGATGTTGGTGTTTGTCAAGACAAAGCTTCAATTTAGTGTCCTCTCAGCTCCCTTGGTGTCAAGCGTGCCATGCAAAGAGTCTTAAACCTCTTTTGTGATTGTTTCTACTCAGGCCCATTGTCATTTCTAGGACCTTCAGAACTAGACAGAAATCCTGTGCCGATGTTCTCTACACCTAAGTAGACACTTTCCTTGATGCTGATGCCCTCATTACTGCTGGAGTTTACATTGACTCACACTAGGCCTGAAGAGTTCAGCATCAAGTGCATGGTTTTAAGTGCAGCTCCAACTCTTTCAAGGATGTTGTTGACATTGATATTCTCAGGGTTCGACTCTTCAGTGATGATGTCCCCCTGAGTAGCCTTGGCAGCAGAGCTGTTGATGCCAGCTGTCTGTACTGATGGCCATCCTTCAACATCAATGGTCATGCGGTCAGTGCCACTAGCTTTGGCCCCAGACACCTCAGTAGACGTATCAGTGCAGAGGAGATGCGAGTTAGTCTAACTACAAGAACAGCTACATGCTCCACCCTAGGTACCACTGAGGCAGAGTCCTTGAGTCATTCATCTGTCTTACCCCAAGGATAGAAGACCTTATAGGCACTGATTGTTGAGGTCTGTGCTGCCTTCTCCACAGAACAGTTTGGATGAGTCCCCTCTGAGCCCTCTTAGAAAGAAGTGGCGTAAGAAGAAGCACTTTGACTCATACTTCTCAACCTCTTTGCTCAAGAAATCTGGACAAAGCCAAAAATAATGGGGGACAAAGGCCCAAAAGTAGGGCAAATTTTAAATATTGCTCTTAAACACTTAAAAAAGTTGATAGGATAACAGGTTTTGCACCAGCATGCATTTTCTGAAGAATATGAATTCTGTAACTCCAATGTCTGTAATTATTTAGTGACTTCCATCCTTATTGATTTGCCAGAAAAAACACAAATGTTTCAGGAACAGACCAAAAATATGAGGTAAAAATCTGGACAGTTGAGAGCTATGCCTTGACTTCCCTGTGACTGGCCATCACTCAGGACCAATGGATCAGGAAAATTATATCAAGTGTTGCACCATATCTTTTTTAAAATTGCCCAGCCACACCCCCAGACATGGATCTTGACAAAGGGGAGGTTTCCCTCAATTCCCTCCTGAAAATACACATTTGCTGAAATGGTAGAAATGGACAAACAGAGGTAACCATAGCCAGTTGACCACCACCTCCCCAGAAAAAGAGCTCTTACAAGATGCTTATAGATGTCTAACAAACACACTGCTTTACTGGCATACAGGTAGTAGTGCCCTGCTACCTTTTCCTGGCAGTCGGACAAAGCTTAGAACTCCTCACACTGCCTGTCTATGAGGGTGAAGAACCAATCACCTGGCAGAACCAGGACAGCCTTCAAACTCACGGACAGAACTCTCAGTTTTATAGAATCCAACAGGAAGACCAGATGAAAACATAAGCTTTGTGAGCACCTACTTTTCCAAAACAAAAAGCTGACACACATATACACACACACACACACACACACACACACACACACACACACACACACACACAAACACAAATGTTGCTGAACTAAAACACAACAGCAGTTCCAACAACCAGCTATATCCACCTAACAAAAGGGGGGTAGAAAGCAAACCTGCTGCTGCCACCCAAGCTGAAGTAAAATGGTTGAAATTGTTAAAATCAGTTCCTTTATTAACAAAATAAAACGTAATCCTGCTGCTGCTGTTTGGATAAGCGCTTTTGGTTGTTGAAGCTTTATCTGATCCTAAAGAAAAAAGCAGCTTCCTTTCATTTAAAAAGAGCGTCCTACAGCTCATTCATTCAATCAACCAATAAAGTTTTGGTGTATGGACACACCTCTCATTCAGAGTGCATGTTCTATTCACTTAGTGTTAGCTAAAAGCTTGGAGTTTTTAAAGTGAAATAACACAGGATTAATGCATGTGCATTATTTCTTTAGAGCCCTTCCTTTTAAGATGGGTTTGAGTGGTACAATTTCATTTAATCCAGGTTTCTGGTCCGCTCTAAGGTTCATAATCCATTTTGTTTCCTCAGTTTCGGTATAGTTGGCCAGATCTTCTCCTTGTATTGTTTCTACTAGCCTGCTTACGACCATAAATTTAAAAGTGTGGTCTCCATTGACTTTAATATGACCATATAGAGCATTCATATTTACTTGATTTCTAATGTCCTGACAGTTTCTCAGGATACGCTTCTTGAGCATTCTATTTGTTTTCCCCACATAGAAGGCCGGGCAGTGTTGGCACTGAGCAATATAAATCGCATTTTTGCTCCTTAGCAATCCATTGCTTAACTTGAATTTAGAGAATGGGAATATTAATATGTTGAAAACACGCTTGACTCACAGAAATTTGAAAATATTTTTAAAGATGTTGAGAACGCTGCATATAGACTGAAGCATCTGCAGTGGCAGCGTTTTCACATGGAGGCCTGCCTTCACCATCAGGTCATACCGAGGGGTTTGCGAGTAAGGTTTATGCCAACATATGGCAACACCTATCCAGACTTATTAGCCAAATGGCAAAAAATAAATATTGAAACCAGCTTCAACTATATGAAGCTGATAACTGAGTTTTTTAAGCCACAAGAGGATGAAACAGCTCGGCTGTTAAGATACCAAACAAAAAGAACTTGAATTAATGGAACTCTCAGACAGTGACTTGGTGAGATTGGGAGAGCTATAAGACAAGCTAGAGGTTTATGATACCAAATTGAAAAATGTCAAAAGTGTGAAATTAGCAAGAGACTTTAATGACCTCAGGAAGGGTCAACTGTTTGAATGGCCAAGGGAACAGAAAGGTTTATTCTCAGCAACAAACAGACATCTACAGCAAGGGAACAACCTTCTGAACCGATTAATGAAATAAGGCAAACAACTGGAGTAATAGTGGAGGCTGAAGTGTATGACAACAGAATCATGAACAGTAATAAGAAACAGTTAGCCAGAAGGAATGAATGTGTTCAGGAGTTAGATGAAGGGATTACAGAAGCTCCAAATCCTGAAACACATGCATCTAAGAGATGAGGCATCTATTAATAATGTTACTGAATCTACAGTATCTAATCCTTCAGAACAAAGTAATGGAACTAGGCCTAAGGAAGGAGCAGAGCATTTACTTTTACAACATCCACTGCCTTTTTTATTACAAGGGAAGAATGCACGACAGTCACGCTCAATAAGCAGGGAGAGGAAAAAGAGAAAAGTATAAAGACGGAAACTGTAGATTTGCTGGTATTAAATATATCTGGACATGAACTGAGTAGGAATGAAATGAACATCTTAAGGAGAGGGTTAAGTTTTATACCCTCTTTACGATCACCCTTGAGTGAATTCATGACAGATATAAGGTGTTTTGGAAGGAATCTGACACTAAGGAATATTTTTGGCAATACTGAGACACAAGAACATGAAAATAAAATCATACTCAAAAGACCTAGCACTTTTGCTCTATTAAGCCACCCCACTATAGATGTTTTCATGCGGCTTTGTGAAAAAGAGGTAGAACAATATAGATTGAAAGAAAAAGGACTTTTCTATAATCTAAGTTATCAGGAAAGGCTAGCATTGAATGAACTTCAAAGAAGGAGGGACATAGTGGTGAAAGCAGCAGACAAAGGAGGAGCTGTAATTGTGATGGATTCAGTAAGATATGACAACAAGATGAAAGAAATGCTAAGTGATATAGCAATCTATCAAAGAATATCCAAGAAGGATGTCAATAAAATAATTGTGAATGTGAATGATGGTATTTATGAAAAGCTAATGAATAGAACTATCATGAAAGAATTGTATGATTATTTTTACACACAGCATCCGAAGATACCTAACATCAATGGATTACCCAAGGTCCACAAGAATTTGATGGATCCACCTTTAAGGCCAATTGTCAATGGAGAAGGATGGGTGACTGAACCCATTTCTATATATGTGGAAGGAGAATTGAAGAGATTACTACCACATGCAAGAACAGTTGTGAACGGTTCTGAAGGTTTTTTTAAATGTCTTTATGAAAGCACAACAATGAGGAAAACTTACAAAGGTATCATAATGGCAACTCTGGATGTGAATAGCCTGTTTCCATCAATACCAAATGAATATGGAAAAGAAGCAGTTAGACAATTTGGACTTAAATATAAGACCAATGATAATATAAACTTGATATGTAGTCTTCTAGATGAAATACTGTCTAACAATACCTTTGTGTATGGGAATGAATATTATTGGCAGAAATCTGGAGTAGCCATGGGAACCCCATGCGCCAACAGTTATGCCAACATAGTCTTGGCACAATAGGAGAAAGAATGGTGCTTGGATACCCTCAATAGCTGGAATAAGAACATAGTTGTATATAAACGTTTTGTTGATGACATCTTTATTTTATGGGAAGACAATGAACACTCTCTCAGAAGTTTTGAGTCTTTCCTGGGTAACACCACATCTTTTTTAAGATTTGAATTGAATTGTTCTGATACTACCATCAATTTTCTTGATATCCAACTGACATTGGATCATGTATATGGGATAGATACGTCTATGCACAGGAAGACAACATGGCGAAATCACATGCTCCATAGGACCAGTATGCACCCAAAGCATATTTTTAAAATATAGTGGAGAATCAAGTGAAACGTGTATCAAAACTATGCACTAAAGATGAAGCTTTTGAAAAAGAAAAGGAAAGGCTTATTGATAACTTTATGGAAAGAGGATATAATAAAGATGAAGTCATAAAAAGCATGAATAGAACACCAGACATTCGAATTGGCAAAGGAAGACCATATTTTCCCCGTAGGTTGAGTAAGGAAGAAGATGAGAAGAATAAGAAGGAAAATACAATGAGATTTTGACTTACATATAGCATTGACAATGCATTCATACTAGAGGCCATAAAAAAGAACTGGTCTGTTTTGACTTCAGATGAGAACCTCAGGAGCATTGTAGGGGAGACACCCAGTTTTTCCTTTAAGAATAGGAAAAATCTGAAAAGGCTTTTATGCCATGGGAATTGTCGAAACTTGTACACAGAACATTCACCCATGAATAAAGTAGGCACCTATAAATGTGGATTTTGTAAAGCATATCAACATATTAAAAAGGATAATTTATTTATACATCCAACATCTAAGAAGGGATACAGGTTCAAAGGGTTTGCGAATTGCAGGAGTAAAAATGTGATTTATATTGTTCAGTGCCAATGCTGCCCAGCCTTCTATGTGGGGAAAACAAATAGAATGTTCAAGGACCGTATCCTGAGACACTGTCAGGACATTAGAAATCAAGTAAATACGAATGCTCTATATGGTCATATTAAAGTCAATGGAGACCACACTTTTAAATTTATGGTCGTAAGCAGGCTAGTAGAAACAATACAAGGAGGGGATCTGGCCAACTATACTGAAACTGAGGAAACAAAATGGATTATGAACCTTAGAGTGGACCAGAAACCTGGATTAAATGAAATTGTACTGCTCAAATCCATCTTGAAAGGAAGGGCTCTAAAGAAATAATGCACATGCATTAATCCTGTGTTATATCACTTTAAAAACTCCAAGCTTTTAGCTTGCGCTAAGTAAACAGAACATGCACTCTGAATGAGAGGTATGTCCATACACCAAAACTTTATTGGTTGATTGAATGAATGAGCTACAGGAAGCTGTTTTTTAATGAAAGGAAGCTGCTTTTTTCTTTAGGATTTGATAAAGGTTCAACAACCGAAAGCGCTTATCCAGACAGCAGCAGCAGCAGCAGGATTACATTTTATTTTGTTAATAAAGAAAATGATTTTAACAATTTCAACCATTTTACTTCAGCTTGGATGGCAGCAGCAGGTTTGCTTTCTACATTTACTTGGTTTCCACACGTACTGCCTTTGGTGGTGAGCTCAATGCCTCTTTTTGTTTCTGTAACAAAAGGGAGGTGGTGGAAGGGTATTGCCAGTAAGGCAATATATTCTATGAATATCTACTGTACAGGTAAGTGGAACTTGTGCAACTGTACTATGTTAAACAAACACACTGCCTTACTGGCATATGGGAAGATTCCTAAAGCTTACCCAAACTAGAAGGCAGAAGGATAAGGGTCCAGGAGCCTCTGGAGAATGGTGCTTAAGAAGTCTGCTCTGGATCTTGAAAAAACATCCAGTTTGTTGTGTTTCATGAAGGTAGGGATGGCGGACCAAGTTGTTGCCTCTAGAATACTTCAAGTCCAATCCTTTCCAATATGCCACAGAAGAGGAAAGGCCCTGCTGGAATGTGCCTTTATCTTGCCTGGATTCACCTTTCCATAGTGAGTGTAACAAAACGGAATACCAGAGGACAACTAATGTGCAATAGATTGTTTGGAGACAGGTTGACCTTTCTTTGGCCCAGAAAAGAAAATAAAAAGCCTTTCAGTCTTTCTCAATGGCTTTGTTCTATTAGTATCTGAGCTGCCTATGCACAACCAAGGTATGAAGTATTCTCTCTCCCTTATCCTTAAGTTCTAGAAAGAACACAAGGAGATTAAAAGACTGATTGAGAGTGAATTCTGATACCACTTTTGGCATGAAAGAAGGATTAGTGCATAACACAACCCTATCCTTTGTGGAAAATCAAGTAATGTTGTCCCACCATGAGAACTTTCAGCTCAGAAACTCACTTTGCAGACTGATGTCAGAACACTAAACAAAACAGTTTTCTATATTAAAAACTTGAGTTAAACATGAGCTGTTGGTTTAAAACATAAGGTCAATTTTTCAAGAAAAATAATTTATGTCCCATGAAGGAGGAGCTTGCTTACGAGAGGGTCTCATATGCAATACTCCTTACATGAACTTTTTTACCAAAAGAGAAGAAAGAAGAAGATCCTTTGGCAGTCAAGCAGAGATGGCCACTAAATGCACCTTAATGGACTCATACGATAAGTCATCCTGAAGTAGCTCACACAAATATTTCAAGACCAGAAGGATAGTAACCTCAGTGGACCCTCTCTTTCCACTTAGGCACCATTTAGAAAACCTCAACCATTTGTAAACTAAAATAATTTACAATCATACTTAAATATGCTACCAGTGCATGTAACTGTGCATACATTACAGAAGGAGGCAATTCTGGGCACATTGTTGTTGCTGAGAAGAGTACTCTTGGCTAACATCAAAGACTGAAATAAAATAAATTTTATGAACCCTAATCATATCCTGACTTAGGAAAGGGGTCCATTCCTGTCATGATATTAGAAACCCAAAATAATTTATGAAATTAAATCAGGAGACTCATTATGACAAGGCAATATTTACTACACCCACGCTTATCCTTGAGGATCATAGTCAGCCTAGCAAAATCAGAACTGGATCCCTAACATTCATTTGCTGCCATTTGGACACAGTGAACAGGAGAGCTGGGTTACTGTTAAAAGGAATTGCTGCAGTACTATAAGCAATATTTGATGTGTCACACAACCATTTGCTCAATGCAGCTACAGTTTTCAAGGTGTTAGGCATTATGATACCTTCCATACAAACAGTGTATAGTATATCAAACTCTTTAAGGGTCTGCAATGGACCGTCTGGGTTTAGTGGAGTAAAGCAACATAACCAATGACACAAACTAGAACATTTTCAAAAACTTAATCAAAAACACATGCTCTGGTGGCCAAACACAGAACTGAAAGTTCAGAGGACCCCTTCATTCAACCTATCCTCACTGCCATGATTACCACGGATGTGTAATTAGAGTGGGAGGGTGGGGCATTACTTAAACAAGATACTCCAAGGAATGTGGACTACAGAAGAGGCCAAATTACACATAAGTGTCTTGGAGATGAGAGAGATGGGCATTTCAAGATTTACTCTCCCATGGTGCAGTGTGCATTCATTCAGACATTGTAGTGTTATGGTACATTAAAAAGCAGGGTGAAATCTGATCTTACCCCTTACACAGGGAAGCTGCCAGGGTTAGGGAATGGGCTACAGCATAACATTACATCATTTTCTGATAGCAGTTTCCTTAGCATTGATTTCATTGCTTTACTGACCATTTCTAATACCTATTGACTGTCCAGATTTAATCAGAATGTTCAGATTTTTGCCTAATATTTTTGGTCTGTTTATCATAACATTTTTGATTTTCTGGCAAATCAGCAAGAATTGAAATTACTAAATAATGACAGACATTTGAGTTTCAGAGTTCATATCCTTCAAAAAATCCATGCTAATACAAAGCCTATTATTTTAGCACTTTATAAGTTTTTTAAGTGCAGTAATTAACATCTGTCCCTATTTTGGGGCTTTTGTCCCCCATTATTTGTGTCTTTGTCCAGATTTCTTGCATTAAGAGATTGAGAGGTATGCTATCTCTACTAATCCTTTTGATAATTTATCCTTGCAGACCGTCAGCAATGTCATTCAGTTGGGCCTAGCTGGTTAACAGATAATGATGATGATGATTATTATTATTAGTATTATTGTTATTATTATTATTACCTACCAAATTCATATATCATTTTATACTGCCTTATAATGTTATACTCGTTTGATACACTTAAATCATGTTTTTTCTGTTGTGATTGTCTTTTTGCCAGTGTAGTGGCTGAAAAGGTTATTGTACCAACCCAGCTCATAGGTTAACTAACTAACTAACTAACTAACTAACTAACTAACTAACTAACTAACTAACTAACTAAGTCTGCAGTCTATAGACTGTCATGTTCAACTCATTGATTTAAAGTACTGGCTTAACTGATGGAATGCTGTAGACATAAAGGGAGTATCTTCTTCATTAAGTATCTTTTTAGGAATGCCAACTATGGAGAATAACAGTGCTAGTTCTCTAGCAATTGGCTTGGCTTTGGCTTTGCTTAATGGTACTGCTTTTGGAAAATTTGCAACATAGTCCATTAATACTCCTATGCACTAATAACCATTGCTAGATTTTATTAGTGCCAACAGTGTCCATTGCAATACATTTAAATGGCACCTCTACCATAGGCAAGTGATTCTTAAATCCAGGATGGGGTGCAGTTTTCTGACATTCTAGAGAAGAAACATAGAGATATTGTTCATATTTATCACTGCTGCAGTAGCCTTAGCTATATGGGTTATATCCTAACAAAAGATATAACAAACAGGCAGCTTCCAAAGCTTCACGGCACCTTCCATGCACCCAAATTGTCAAGTAGGTTGAGCTGAGCTGACTAAAAGACAAGTTTGGGAGCAAAGCCCTTCAGAGTTTTACTGCTGCTGAAGAGTATGTTCTTCTGAGACTTTTGAGGATTGACAGTTGGCTGGCAGATATGTTCCATTTGAGGAAAAACTTCCCTTTTCTTATTTTTCACTGATGTTTTATTACATTCCTCTTCAGGAAAGTTGTTTTAAAGCTAAGAGTGTTGTGTTTTAATGAATGGTCTTGAGGCTGTAATGTACTTTTAAATGGAAGACTTGTCTCTGTCAGTTTGAGAAGCATTAGCTAACTAATAAACAAATGTTTGTGGATAAATTGTGTTTATTTTAAGGGTTGTGGGGCTACCATACTGTTCGAAAGTACATTTACTGTGTTTTTCCTGTCAAAAAAGTAACCTTTGTGGACTGGTAGCTTTACTGTCATTATTGCATGATTTTCCCAGGATAGAGGTGCCATTTTCTGCTTGACCATGGAGCAGATTGTCACTCCAACTCCCACAGATGCTCCTTCTTCCAGCCACAAAAAGAAAAAAGTTAAGCAAACAGCCTTTGCCACCACAGCAGGCTAGTTATTTGCCTCAGACACAGGTGGGTGACTCTTCTGTAGCCATTGTATCTCAGACCAGTTATATTTTACCCCAAATCCCTCTGGTGTAGCACCTACAGCACTATAGACTGGGGATTAGCCATGTCCTCTTTGGCTGTTGGGTCCCCTCAGTGGGCTAGGGAGAACCACTCTTTTCAGTCTAGGGAGAGGGAACAAAACATGTTTACCTATTGTGTCAGAATAGTGTGCCCCTCCCTGGGGAAACAGCAACTGCCAGTAGTAACACAGTTGGCTGTAAGAATAATAATATTGTTTTCATTTAGTATGTTCACTGTCTTTTCAAAACTGTTGCTAGCATGATTATTAGCTTAAATAAGAAGATGCAAGAATAATATGAAATATAAAGGGTTAATTTAGAAACAGTATAAAATTCTGAAAATTAGAAAGTAGTAACTGTGCTGGCAAACATATATAGCTTAATTAGATATTGGCATCCATGTAAAGGGGTATGTTATTGAGAAACAGAGTTTGTAAAAATAGCCGCGCAGATGGTAGTTGGAAAGAGATCAATAAAATAAAGAAATGTAACATCAAGCAAGATAAAGGTGGAACATTGATAATGCTGGAACACCAAGTTTCAGATAATGCAACACTGAGTTTCCCAGGACCACCAGACTTCAGAAAACCAAGGACAATCATAAATTAGAAGAACAAAGAAAAAACTGTTATACATCAGACTGAGGAAAAAAAATATCAGACTTTTGTATAAATATGAGTGTGTAAAAATGAGCTTTGGGAATTTGCCATAGAGACCTGACAGTATCTGTATAGCGTGCTTAAAGATCCAAAAGAAGAATGTAATGGAGCGTTTCTCCCCGGGCCTCCGCTGAAAACAGGCTCTGTGGAACCTAGTCGGACATTCCCGGTCAACAAATGTTAAATAAAATAAAAATAAAATAAATAAAATTAAAAAAAAGTAATAGTAAACACTTATTGACTTCAGCAGTTTGTCTGTGTATTTATTGTACTTAGTACAATACAGTAATAGAAAGTAGTTGGTCACAGTAAATAGTTAATATACTGTGGTATGCATGTGTACTAATGCAAGCAACAGCAAGAAACCAACATAAGACGTGCGTATAATTTTTCAGTGGAAAGCCACAGTTGACGGACCGAATGGTTTCTTCTTGTGACAACTACACCTTCTTTTTTATTTTATTCAGTTAGTATGTCCAGTCGAAGTGCACTTCTTGTTTATTTTATGCACAGAATCCAGTAGCAGAACAGTTGCTCTCAAGTTCCACAGATACTGTACATTCATGTTGCTGAATCTGCCAGCTGCGTCTGACCAGCCTTTGGGGAGAATCGACAAGGGACTTTCCCCATTTTCTCGAGGGAAGATTTGGCCACCTTCTGCACAGAAACTGGTAATTCTCTTTTTTTTCTCATTCTACAGCATGGATGCCATAAAAGGCAGAAGTGTTAAGTGTAAGAGTACTTTTCAGGTAGACAGTAATGATAGTCCAGCACATGTATGGTTAGGTTTTAAAGATTGATATAAACAAAACTGTAGCACATGTAGTACTTTACTAGGTAAAGTTGATGTCAATACTTTATGTAAATGGATTTTTACTTATGATTGGTACATGTCTAATGTCAAAACTTACAAGTATAGACCAGAGTGTGTGTTTTGTGACAGTGATGACAAATCTATTTGTCTAGTGTGCAGCAGAAAGGTTGTTACACAGGTTACATCCAGGAATAAGTCCCCTGACAAACAGCCCTTATCTTTTCCCCTGTATTTTAATCCAAACACCCTTCTTAGCTCTCCTGTATGTACTGTAGAGAACCTTTTAAAAGACATTTCTGCTTTTAAAGAAAAGCTCCTAAAGCTTTATTAGAAGGGCTCACCCAGACTCTACTACACTTTGCTGTAAATGAAAGGTTAGTTTGCTTTTTATTTGTTGTATTTTGTATTACTTTGCCTTTTTATATTTTGAATACTGTGATTTGTTTTCTTTACCTTGTGTTTTATTTCTATTCTGCTTTTAACTGTGTATTAAAACTTCAAAAGAGACCACAGCTCTGCCTCTTGTGAGTCAGGCAGAAATTTTTTCCCCACCCTCACTCCCCTTCAATTATTTAAATTTATTGGCCATCCTACTGTATTCCATAGTACCAGAATACAAAAGTGACCACCCCCTTTCAATCTATCTGGCTGTTTTAAAAATAGTGACGCCACTAAAACTTAATTTTTAGACAGGTAAAACTTGTTACCTACTTTCACATCTAACTTCTCTAGTGCACACTGCAGTGTTTAGGATAAACCATTTTTTTTTTCATCTTAACTTTAAGCATCCCTGTGACTAGCACTTGTTCTAATACCTGCTGGAAAGCACTAGGAAGCCTTAAACTGATACAAACACTCACCTCTCCTTGGTAATAAGGAGAAATTAATCATAGGCACTAAACAGCCTATAATTGCAAAGTACCTTGCTAAGGTAAGGGAAAACAGCTCCTGTACTTTACAAAAAAAAAGCACCAAACCAGGCATGTCCAAGGGTCAGCTTCCGGTGATTTCTATTGTCCACCTGGTGAATCTGGCATACTGGGGCAATGCAGCAATTGCCTTATGTACACAGACAACCTTCTCCTCCTACCACCCAACACTACAACCTGTGAGAGATGCACTTACATAGCCAAACTGAAAGCAAAGCTCTCTCCACCCAAGACTGTACTAGACAGTCAAGAGTAGAAGGTTAACACCCGCACTACACCTCAAGCAACACATAGCCCTTCTAAACCTACACCACCAACACCCACACATAGCAACACTACATCCACATATGCGGAGGCCCTTAACTGTAACCTGCCCAAGCAACAAGGACCTCCGAAGCTGAAATGCAAACAAACACTAATCACAACCAAAGTGTCACATAGCTCACAACATCAGTGTGCCACCCAGCAACAGCCCCTAAGGCAAGACAACATACCTAACACTTTAGTCATAGGTGACTCTATAGTCAAGCACGCTGATGTCCCACTCACGAGGCTGAAAAAGGAGAAAATTACAGTCAGCTGCTTATTGGGTGCCAGGATCTGCCACATAATGCATGCACTCAAGTCACTCCACAACAAGTACAAATATGACTCTGTCATTGTCCATGTTGGAGTGAATGACTTGAGATGTCCCTGGACTACATGAAAAGAAACATGGAAGAGCTCTCGGATCATGTAGCCCAGGCAGGTGTGACCCTAGCCCTGTGTAGCATCCTGCCTTCGCCCAGAATGATACCGCAATATAAGGACAAAATGACTGACTTCAGCAACTGGATATGCTTCTGGTGTCATTCAAATAGGATCCAGTATCTGTCTGCCTGGGACGACATGATCGACAGACCACGATGCTTTGCCAGAGATGGTTTGCACCTGTCGCCCCTGGGATTCAGGTTACTGGCTAAGGCACTTGCCACCCCTATAATGCCTTTTTTAGGCAAAGTTCAAAAGACAAAACCACCACCGTAACAGGTACAAGCATGTAAAATCTGAAGGTAATGCTACTCAATGCTAGAAGTCTAAATCTCAAAATGCTCTCTCTTGAGGCACTCCTAAAAATGGAGAACATCGATATTTGAGCAGTAACTGAGACCTGGTTCAAGGCTCCAGAGAGTGCAGTAACTGAGACCTGGTCCAAGGCTCCAGAGAGCACCCCTGCAATACCAGGCTACAACTCTTACCACACTTTTTGGCCACCAAATCAGGATCGAAACACTAAAGGTGGAGGAGTGTCCATATTCACCAAGGATATTCACACCACCAGGCTAGCTGCCCAACACAATGCGTCTGAAATTCTCCAGGTGCAACTAATACTAGGTAAGACTGCAATCCAAATTGTAGCTTGCTACAGATCTCCCACCATGCCCCAAGATTCTCACTATACCTTTCTAAACATACTGGAAAATATTAAGATACAACCAAACACCCTAATACTGGGTGATTTCAACTACCCTGCCGTTAACTGGGAAAACTACTTGTGTACCAACACCTTTGCGCAACGGTTCTTGGATTTCATAAATTCCAATGACCTGGATCAACTAATCCATAGTGCCACCAAGGGCTCCAATCTCCTAGACCTGGTTATTACCAACATGGGAAATCGATGCTC
The DNA here is from genome assembly GCF_019279795.1 of Protopterus annectens. NCBI lineage: Eukaryota > Metazoa > Chordata > Ceratodontiformes > Protopteridae > Protopterus > Protopterus annectens. The sequence continues at coordinate 1,896,794,185 of NC_056731.1, read as the reverse complement.
CACACCTATGGTCACCCCCCTCATTGGTCAGGTCAGACCATAAGCTAGTCACCCTTAACATCCACATCCCACCCCCACTCCTCAGAAAAACTCCTCCCTAAAAAACTTCTCCAAAGCCAACTTCATGCTACTCAAGTCAGAAGTGACAAACTTCATGACACCCATGCAGACGGGAACTGAAAGTATGACTGCTGAGTCCTACACTAAGGCACTGTACGAGCACATCCACTCATGTAAGAATCGTGCCATCCCAAATAGAACCAAGATGCTCTCCTCCAAAAAATGGAAGCCGATCTGATGGTCCCCTGCCATAAACAAACTTTACAACAAAAGGAAGAAACTGCTGCAGAAAAGAGGAAAATCCCAAAATGCAAAAAACTCCCTTACCAGACTTAGTAAGAAGCTGCGATCCCTCATAAAATCCTCCATAGCTAGTTATAAAAATAAAATTGCCAAAGATTCCAAAGATAACCACAAGGCATTCTATAACTATGTCAAGAATCTAAATGGCAATGCTCAGATCTGCTCTAAGCTACAACAGAATGGCATTAAATATACTAATCCCAAGGATATTGCCAATATCCTGGCAGATCGATTCGGTGCCAACTTCACCCCCCTCTCGCCCCCTAAACAGCCCATCTCAATGCCAGAAGATTGTCAAATTCCAGTAATAATGGCAACGCGGGTAAAAAAACGCATTCTCCAAAGCTAGGAATACAGCATCCATGGGTCCAGATGACACCGTGGGCTGTGTACTACATGAATTACAAAATGAACTGGCACCTCACCTAAGTGTCATGTTTAATCATACTCTCACCTTAGGCTTCATTCCCACTGAGTGGCGCACAGCTACAGTTATCCCACTGTACAAGGGGGGATCCACCTTGGATCCCGGAAACTACAGCCCATCAGTCTGATGAGCCTGATCTGCAAGGCCATGGAACGTATTATCATGGAACTTATAAACAAAGACATTGGCAACCTTCAAACACTGGACCCCACCCAGTTTGGGTTTGTGAAGGGCCGATCTTGTCTCCTGAACCTGACTGACTTCTTCGAATCAGTCTCCAGAGTTGTGGATGAAGGTAAGGTGGTCCACACAGCCTATCTGGACATCACCAAGGCCTTTGACACCATCTCCCACTCTGAAATCATAGATAAACTTACTAAGCTGGGTATTAATCCCTACATCACTCGATGGGTTGCCAACTGACTTACTGACAGAACCCACACTGTAAAAGTAGCTGACTCCAAATCCAGCTCCAGACAAGTGACATGTTGAGTACCTCATTGTTCAGTCTTGGGACCACTCTTGTTTGGCATCTGCTTCTCTGAAGTACAGGCCAACACTAAGGGCTAACAAAGTTCGTAGATGACTACAAACTGGGAGCCATTATTGAATCCCCATATGATGTGGATACTCTACAAAAGGGCCTTAAAGAAACAGATGTTTGGTGCCAGAGCCATGGGCACAAGCTCAATGCCAAGAAATGTATAGTTATCCCCTTTGGGGAAAAACATGTACCCGTGAATGACCACATAGGTGGCAGTACACTAAATACCGAAAGTGTGATAAGAGACTTAGGGACACAGGTGGACAGTGGACTCACCTTCAATAACCACATTGCCACAACAGTCAGGAAATCCTTCTGTGTGGCACACCTCATCACTAAGGGCTTTTCATCCAGAAAAAAGGAAGTTATTGTCCCACTGTACTCATCCCTCATTAGACCCATTCTAGAATACAGCGCCCCATTTGGTATGTACCTCTCAAGACATCTGCAACAACTGGAAAGGCTGCAGAAATACCTCACTAAAAGAATCACAGGCCTAAAGCAGATGCCCTATGCTGACTGCCTTAAAAAACTCCAGCTATACTCTGTCGCATATCGTCTACCCAGAGACGATCTCTGCTTAACACACAAGACTATATCAAACCCACAGCTTTTGGACATGCTACACTTAAAAAAAATCCCACTCCCTCAGAGCCACACACTCCAGGGGTATAAACCTTGTTATCACAATAAACAAAACCTGCTGGAGGGATAGGTTCCTGACCCAGAGACTCCCCAGACTCTGAAATAGACTGCCCATACATGTCAAGCAGTGCGCCTCTTTGGCCCTCTTCAAAAGGAACCTTGATGATTGGATGGGAGAAATGAAATTCACCCCAGGGATCACGTCAATCGCCCTGCTAGACTGGGGTCCAGGGAAGTAAATAGTGTGGGAAGAAATAGCCAGGGAATTGTTATGGCTAGGCTTGTATAGGCCCTAGGGCCGATAGCCTAGTACCAACCTTTGAACCTATAAGCGCCGGATATTGATTTGGTAACTCCTTTTGTTACCTACTGTTCAGACTGGAGCTCAGCTTTATCTCCAGAATCTAGACAAAAATTAAATGAACAATTTAAAAAATTTCAAAAGGATAGTCAAATGGAGTCCAATGCGCTCCATCAGTCTATGACAACTTTGTTGTCTCAATGTTTGGGTAGCTTAGAAGGCCAGTTAGAAGCACTTGAACATAAAGATAACACTCTCCAAGATTAGAAAGTAAAGTTTGAATTGCTACAACAGGAACTACAGGCACAGCATGACAAAAATGCACAATATGACAGAATGGAAGCTGATTTCCAACAGTGAAAACAGCAGGTAGAGAAATTACAGAGAGAGGTGGAGGAAGGGCGAGTAAAGGATCAAGACTATAAATAAATACAGTATGATCTAGACAGATGCACACAACAGCTCTGGGCACTAGATGAAGAGCTAAAGGTCTTATGAAACCGTCTTGAAGAATGGGAAACAGCAGCACAGGAAAATGTTAGGCAGCCTATAGACATTATAGAGGCAGCAACACCAGCTGATTTGTATCAACAATCAAGAGTGTTACAGACCCTCCCCTAATGGAATGATAAAGAAGGCATATTTTACAAAATGTTAGCTTTGAGGAATGGGTTAGTTACACTGTAGGTGCAGATGCATGGAATGATTCTTTTACGTAGTGTTTTTGGACATGTATTCCTAAATGTTTTAAAACATTTATTCAGCTAAAGAACTATCCTCTTTACACTCAGCTGCAACGTATGGCAGCAGTGTTACAGGCATACACACAAGGACAACTGTTAACTACTCGGTTGTTCAATCACTTCAGTATTACCATTTCAGATAAAATGCTCGAACAGGCAGTCCACTTTCAGTTGGTGTATCAAGTAGTGTTTAATAAATCTGATGAAGATATGAAGGATGAAAACATTCCAAAACAGCTTATTCGCTGTTTCTTAGAGCAAGTGAAGGGAGTTGCAGGTGACATTAACTGCATCTTTCAGGAAACTTCAATGGGTTTGCATGATTTAGTGCAAAAATTAATGAGAGGCAAGACAATGTGTGATGATGGCAATCTTTTTTCTCACCATGTCTTCGTAGTAGATGATGACATGGGACCTTTTGAAGTTGTAGAAGTTCGTTCAAACAGGCGGGGTAGAAGCCATTGTATAGACCAAGGACGACAACGGCAGCAGAGAGTAGCTTCCGCACCTCCGGCTCCAAAGGGCGCCGAGGAACAAGGAGAGGAAAAGAAAGCTCTACAGTGCTTTTGCTGTAAGCAAACTGGTTATTTCAAAAAGGATTATCCATATTACAGGAAATGGGGGGAAGCTCAGGAAAGAAAGGGTAAGTTTACTAAACAAGTTACAGATGAAAACACGGGAAAGCAACAACTAAAGGTGCAATGGCCCTATAACTACGGAAAGGATAACTATAAGGTAAAACAAATGACACCACAGGGGGATGTATGTCTGGTAGATTGACCGGAAGATTTTCAGGCCCAAACACCTGTTAATCCACAATATGCAGAAGGTTTAAAAGCAGAAGTTACAAAGTTTAAGTATGTAGACAATAGTGAAGGAGATGACAATGAGGGTAAAGAGGAGGTAGTACAGTTACAGTTGTGTGCACTTGCAAAAGCATCAGATACAGATGATTTGGAAAATATACAATAGGGGTGTTCCCCCCTACCCAAGAAGTTTCTTTTCGGACATCTTTTATGAAGGGGGAGGATGGAAGGCCCCTAATTGATATTTGAGTAGAGGGGACCCTATGGAAAAATGTATTATTGGATATGGGGACAGCTGTTTTGGTTACTAGCCAATCACTCCCACTAGATCCTAAAAAAAGAACATGCATTTCAGGTTTTAACGGTCCTGGCTGTATAGCAGTGGGTAGCAAAAATATATCCATACAGTTTACACCAAATGATGCGGGTATACAAAGATCTTTTTTAATGCACCCTTCATGTGCATCAACCATTATAGGTATGGATATTATGAACAAAATTGGATTGGTCATAGATGTGCCAAATGGCATAATATGGAAGAGTGCAGAAGGATTTTCATGCTGCTCCATACAAATAGATGAGACACTGAAGAAACCGCAAGGGGCAGTGTATGCAGATGCACGGGATGCATGGCAGTCTTTACAGGCAGTGTTTCCAGTTCTGTGGTCACAATGACCGACAGATTGTGGAAAACTAGAAATTCCAGTCAGAATAGGAAATGAACAGGATTTTATACCACCTTTCCAAAAGCAATACCCGATACCAAAAGAAGCAGAGGAAGATATGCAAAAGTGCATAGCAGATTGGGAAATGACAGGTATAATTGTAAAAGGTGAAAGTCCGACAAACTCACCCATCTGGCCAGTTAAGAAAAAAGATAGCAGTTACAGGTTAGTCATGGATCTGCGAAAAGTAAATCAATACATTACCCCTAGGGCGCATCCAGTTCTGGGAGTTCCTGAATTAGCAGCTAATATAAAATCACAAAGCCAGTGATTCACAGTCATTGATTTGGCAAATGGATTTTTTGACGTACCACTGTGAAGAAGGGATTGGCCAAAATTAGCCTTTACCTTTAACAATCAGCAGTATCTTATGACACGGTTAATGTAAGGGTTTCAAATCAGACAGAAGGCAAAATCTTGGAAGGGCTAGAAATGGATGGATCGGAGCTTCATTACATAGATGACATTCTGGTACAGTCTGAGACTGTAGAGCAGTACTTAAAAAAATTAAAAGACATTTTTAAAACATTGCAGAAGGCAGGATTTAAGGTAAAGAATGAAAAAATACAGTTTCTCTCACATGAAGTCAAATTCTTAGTAACCATTATCAAGCCCACGGGGAGCTCTCCATGTGCACAGAGTGTACAAGGCATTTTACAAATGCAAAAACCAATGACTATTTCGGATTTGCATAAATTCATGGGTATCATGAACTACAACAGGGAGTTCATTGAGGAGTTTGCACAAACAGCAGGACCTCTGTATAACATGCTGTCCATGCAAAAAAATAATAGCACTCTAGAATGGGGTGAGGTAGAGAAACAGTCCTCCGCAGCTATGAAGGAGAAATTGGCAAGGGCTATAGAACTGATAGCGCCAACTTCAAAGTTACTGTTTGTTTTACAAGCGGCAGCAGGAAGCAATACACTGTCAGTGGTATTATTACAAGAATGGCCGCACGGGGGAGGTAAAAGATCACAAAAGACTTTGAGACCAGTTACCTTTTGTAGTCACAAAATGACGCCAGTAGAAAAGGGATATCACCCCTGTATTCAGCAATTGTTGGCTATATATTGGGGAATCAGACAGACAGAATATCTAACAGTCTTTTCATCCATAATAGGCAGACACCGCATCATGCAGTGCAGGTACTAGTAGACAGTTTTGAAATTAACAAGATTACTGATGGTATCAGTCAAGCAGTATTTGCTAGGTGGATGACTACTTTCAGTACAAAAAAGATAAGCTTTCAGGCAGGAGAAAAATATTATTTATCTAACTTGCTGGGATATGCGGAAAAACAGCATATCTACATCGAAAATATGACTAAGCCAGAAAAATCCCCCATATCAGCAGACTACAATCATTTTTTGCCCTCTGTCTTTGTAGATGGAGCCAGGTACTGGGAAAATGAATGGTATGTGACAGGATTTGCAGTGATACGAGAAAAGGAAGATTTGGGAGTTCCAGAGCTGGTGCAGCTCCCAGGTCACATGTCAGCTCAAAGGGCTGAATTGGAAGCAGTATTGTACATACTACAGCACTATAATCCTGTCAATATTTTCTCTGACAGTGCATATGTAGTAAATTCATTACATTTACACATGACCACATGGGCTCGTAGAGGGTTTGTAGACAGTGCAGGAAAACCACTAAAGCATGCAGAAGTTTTGCAAAATATATGGAAAACCATACGGCAAAAATATGCACAAGGACAATTCAGTATTTTAACGGTAAAAGCCCATCAGAAACCAACCTCAGAAGTGTTCAAATTAAATATAAAAGCAGATGCTTTAGCCAAACAGGCAGCGAAGACAGGATGGCAGTTGTATCCAAATTTAAAATCAGTTGAGGCAGTACAAAAAGTTGGCGTATTAAACCAGGCCAGGGATATCACTGAGGATTTGGTTCGAATACAAAAACAGCAAGGTTTGGAAGAAGAAACTAATCAATGCATGATAGAAGGGGTCCCACTTAGAGAATTTTGTGTTTTTCCAACTACAAAAGGATTAAAATTACCATGTGCCATATCAACTAGCAAAACATTTGATAAAGTACAATCATCAAGTGCTAAGACATGTAGGTAGTGAAAAGTTATGGCCAGTGGTCAAAGAAAAATATTGGAATCCAGCTTTAAAAAAGTTGTGTAAGCTAGTTTCAGACAAATGTTTAATCTGTTTACAGGTTAATGCCAAAAGTAAAAAGCCTCAGCTACACAGGATCATGCCAGCAGAAGGACCATGGTATGCGGTTCAGATAGACTATGCAGGACCATTACCACCAGCAAAAGAAGGATATTGCTACTTGTTAGTAGTGGTAGATGTATTTTCAAAGTGGGTAGAAGCAATTCCTACCAAAAAGACAAGTGCTAAGGCAACAACAGAAGCTTTATGGAAAAACATTTTTGCCGTTGGGGATGCCCACGAGTTATCAAATCTAATAACAGGCCACAATTTGTCAGTCAGCTAATCAAACAAATGTGTAATTTGTTAGGAATACAACAAAGATTTCATGTACCCTACCATCCACATTCCAACGGAATAATTAAGAGAATGAAGAGAATCATTAAGGAAAGATTTAAAAAGGCATGTTTAGAAAAGGGACGGGACTGGGTGCAACATTTGCCAGGAATTTTGTTATGGGTAAGAGCTACCCCAAGCAGCAAGACAGGGATTTCACCATTTTAAATCATGACAGGCAGGAAAATGCCCACACAGCTACCTTTTGATCTGGAGGTTGGGCATAATAGACCTTTATAAGAGGTAGCACAACATCAAAAACGGTTAAAAGATATCACAGAACAATGTGATTACTTGGCAAGGGAGCAAGCATTCCACTTATGGAAAAAGGTTCCAATTTTGCCACTGGAACAACACTTTCCCTCTGGGACTAAGGTATTTGTCAAAATGTTCCAGATGGATGGTCCATGGGATTGTAATTGGTGAGAACCTTTCGAAGTAATGGAACAAATAGGACCTTTAGTCTATAAGGTCAAACAAAGTAAGAAAAACAAAACGTTGCTAGTTCACAGGGATCAAATGAGAGTCATTGTTTATAGTGATCAGCGGCAAAATGCATCACCTTTAAAATAAGGGGGATTAGATGCTCAATTAAGTTTATATTTCTGTTTCTTAGAAACAACGTACAAGACTGAATTCCAAGCATTGTGCAAAGTTTGTTGAAAGTACTCCCAAAGAGGTTGTTAGGACAAACCTATTTTAATAAAAATTACAAACATGATTGTTATTGTAAGTATTGTACTCAGTGGACTCCTTTTGGTAGATTGCCAAAGGGAGGGAATCAAGGTTGTTTATTACATTTCAGAAATAAGGCTTGTTTGGGAAAATGCTACACAAAATAGAATACAGGATAATTTCAGTTGTAAAATGCAAACAGACTGTACTTTTGGGAGCATAACATTTAACACAAATATATTGGCATGGTTAGCTAAACAAGGTCAGGCGTACATAAAAGTGAAATATTTCAGTAAACAGTTCAGTTTGTATTAGATGCTGCACATTCCCTCCTGAAGATGTAACAAAGTGGACAAGACAAGATATCAGACATAAAATGCCACAGTGTGTAGATAACACAAAAATAAATTCAACAGGGAAAGAAATGGGTATGATTACTACTAATACTCTGTTTATTTGTATAAACAACACAGTAATAGAAGGAAAAGGAACATATGTTAAAATACTTACCATTTTGGGTAACAAACCAGTACTACATACGAATGAAGTGGTAAAAATACCTTCCACTTGTACCATGATAGGAAAGCAATACCAAAAAAACAATATTGCATTTCAACATCACGTTTCCAAGTTTTAAACAAACAGAATGCAGATTTAAAAGAGCCTGGTATGACACACTTTTAGGGGGACTAGGAGCAGGAGTAGGAACCCTAAATGCTGTGGATATTGAAATTTTACAAAATAAACTAAAATTACTAGGACAAGACATATCACAAATCGTACATTTGCAAGCCCACCATTTGGTATGTACATAAACAAAGTGTAAGGTATCAAGAGGGTTTTTTAAATCATTATACTGTATCATTAGTAGACAAATTGCAATTTGATACTAACATATCTATATTTGTAGATTGGACAAAATATACTTTGCAGTCATTGTATGTTAAAATGCAACAAAATGAGTTACAGACAAAGCTGATGTTAAAAAATGAGTTCATGTGGCGACAACTGTTCAGCAGATGGATTCCGTCCACTAGCTGGATAAGACTGTTCACAGAACAGACTTAGTGTGAGCAAAATTATTGTACCGGATAAGTTATGTATTATAATGTGACAAAACAAACAGTGATGTGTCAGTTTATGGTACTAACCATTATATTCGGTCTACATACAATGATACTAAACTTTGGTTACCTCAACTAGAAGGAAATTACGTAGATATGGATAACAAAACACACATGTTAAAGCATTGTACAGAAAATGGTCTCATATGTGGGCAGCATTCTCCCATTTATAAACCGTGTTTTTACAACATTCTGTAAATTTGTGCATATGGACAATATTGCCTTCAAACTTCAAAATGTTTGTCGAAGTGGCACCACAATTTGTATGTGTGGTTTCAAATAAACCTGTGTTAAAATACAAGCAAACACCCTTTGTAGGGTGTATCAGTAATATCACACATTTAACCTGGGAAAATGAAACGTATGTGTTTTCTACCAGTACTAAAAACAAATGGCAAAATTTCAGTGGAAATATGAAATGATTCAGTTTCCTAACATAACCTTGTCCTTAGACAAGTTAAGAAAATTAATGCAAGACACAGATGACTTTAAAACTTACTTGGATCATCATAACCACAGCATATTGCAGCATATAGTAAATAGTATAATAGTAAAAGACAAATTGGTAAAATTGGCTTAAAAAACAGAAGCTGACACTGCCCATAATTGGTGAAACATATTTACAGAGTGGTCATCATCTGGAACCAAATTGTTAAATTGGTTAATACATCTGGTGTTGGTAGTTTTAGGAGTCATAATAATAATAATAATAATAATAATAGTAATAACAACAGCTTGGGATTGTTTGATATGCTGCAGGTTGCGAAGAGTTGCAATAACTCAGCAAGTCATGATTGTGTACATGAATAAAGTGTTAAATGCAATAAATAGCGATGCTAATGAAACAAATGCAGTCTTTTCTTTAATTGAAGTTTAGTCCATTCCTCAAAATATAATAAGGGGGAACTCTAAGAATAATAGTATTCTGTTTTCATTTAGTATATTTACTGTCTTTTCAAAACTGTTGCTAGCATGATTATTAGCTTAAATAAGAAGCTGCAAGAAGAATATGAAATATAAAGGGTTAATTTAGAAATAGTATAAAATACAGAAAATTAGAAAGTAGTAAGTGTGCTGGCAAACATATATAGCTGAATTAGATATTGGCATCCATGTAAAGGAGTATGTTATTGAGAAACCATTTGTAAAAATAGCCACACAGATGGTAGTTGGAAAGACGTCAATAAAATACAGAAATGTAACATCAAGCAAGATAAAGCTGGAACATTGATAACGCTGGAACACCAAGTTTTGGATAATGCAAGACTGTGTGTCCCAGGACAACCGGACTTCAGGAAACCAAGTACAATCATAAAGTAGAAGAACAAAGAAAAAATGTTATACATCAGACTGAGGAAACAAAACCAGAATTTTGTATAAATATGAGTGTGTAAAAATAAGCTTTAGGGAATTTGCCATAGAGAGCTGACAGTATATGTATAGTGTACTTGTAGACCCAAAAGAAAAATGTGATGGTAAAGATGTATTAAGTGCAGCAGTTTGTCTCAGTGTATTTATTGTACTTAGTACAACACAGTAATAGAAAGTGATTGGTCACAGTAAATAGTTAATATACTGTGGTATGCATGCGTACTAATGCAAGTAACAGCAAAAAACCAACAGAAGACATGTGTATAATTTTTCATTGGCCCCATTTTTCCTATCAAAAACAAACAGAAAGCCAAGCATGTATGTACTCCTCCCCAAATTTCTTTGGATATGAGTAGTTTACTGGCACTGTTATTTCTGGGAAAAGAAAGAGGAATGCCTTCTTTTCTGAAGAGATTCAAGATTCTGAATCTGAGCTGGAAGATGCAGGAACAGATTCAGATTTTTGTCCTCTGATTTCTGATTCAGACTCAGAGGAGAGCTCTTTTTCTGATTCTTATTGTGGGGATTTCTCTTTCTTTGAGACTATTGCTAGAATGTCCCAGTGTTTCCAGTGGGATAACACTGAGGTTTTTCCATCCCTCATAAATACTATTAATTGTTAATAGAAGGATTTTCCAGAACTTATACACATTCCTCCTGTCCTGCTTGCTTTAGAGGACGTGTGTCGTACTGCCTGCAAATTTCCTGATAGTCAGTCAGCTGTCCCTAAAAAGGCAGGTAGGATATATAAAGTTCCTCAGTCTTTTAAATTTTGTATACACTATTCCCATACCTGACACAACAGCTATAGCCTTAGTTGACCCCTCTGCTGCTAAGCACTTGGTTAATTCTAATCCTAATTTTTCTAGTAATGATGGATTATTGAGAGGTATGGGGAAATAATTATATACTTATACAACTTTGAATTTCAGAATTTTAAACTGGCTCATACGTTAAATTTTATTCTAACATATTCTGAAAGTTTGAAGAATGCTTTATCTACAGTTTCTTCTTGTGAAGAAAATTCTGATTTAAATAACTTTGTTCTTCTGTTGCACAGGTCACTACTCATTGTTGATTCCTCTTTCAGGGCTATGGCCACAGGTATGGTTTTAAGGAAGTTTGCTTGGCTACATTTTCAGAACCTTCCAGATGATGTTAAAATGAGTTTTTATAATTCTTCCTCAGATAGAGATTTAGTGTTTGACTACTTTGCTGCAGAGATGAAAACTTTTGATGAAAGGGGCAAGCTGATCCAGGAATCCCTAGGATTTTCATGCCTCCTTTTCCAAATTATCCAAGGGATTTTCTTTCTCTAAATCCGATTTCAGCAAAAAAAATAAATAAATAAAAAACCCAGAATAAACAGTCTCAACAGAATTCAGGTAAACAGATATTTAAAAAGAAGTGGCAAGGATCTTCCAAAAAGAAGTCTCAAACTTCCCAAAACCAAGGACACTCCGACAAGTCTAAATGACTATTCAAGAGACCTTGAGACCCCCTCCAACCCTGGCCCTCATTCTCTTCCAGAAAGTCTGAATATCCATTTTTCTCTTAGGTAACAGATTGTCTTGGCTTCTGAAAATCATCCATCAGGGTTACAGATGGAAGTGAGAGAAAATTCCTCCTTTCCAGGATGGTCATTCCTCATCCTGCAGATCAGACTGTTTTGTTTCCATCTGTTCTTCGTCACATTCTGTCACAAAGAGTAATAGAACTAGCTCCTCCTTCCCAAGTTGGGAAGGGATTTTACTCAAGGATGTTCCTAGTCTCAAAGAAAGAAAACAGTTGGAAACCAGTTCTGGATCTTTCTTTCCTAAATCTGTTTGTGGTAGTGACCAAATTCAAGATTATGTCACTTCACAACCTGTTGCCTTTTCTTCCACTTTCAAGTTTCCTGGTAATGCTAGACTTAAAAGATTCTATCATCACATCCCTATTCATCCTGACTACAGTTGTTTCTTAAAGTTTTATGTGTCTGGATCACATTATCAGTTTTATCCTTACTGTTTGGACAATCCACTACAGCAAGAGTGTTCACAGAATGTCTAGCTCCAGTTATAGTTCATTGCAGGCTACCGGGTATCCATATTTTTCCGTATTTAGAAGACTTGCTTATCTTTACAGAGTCTTTTTCAAAATGTCAGGAATCTCTGTCTTGAGTGAGAGATTTCTTGCACAAGTTGGGATTCCAAGAGAACTTTCAAAAGTCTTTCTGGACTCCCTTACACAGGACTGTGCTCCTGGGGTGTCAACTAAACACCTCAGTTCAAACAGTTTTTCTTCCACAGGAAAAAATAGTTCTTTGTTTAGATTTATTTCTAAGGTTTTGCATTCAGACTTCAGTCACTGCTACGGAACACCTCAGGAGTTTGAGTCTCTTGGCATCTCTGAAATCTCTTTGGGCCCAGCATCAACAGCTTTTATCTTTTCAGATCCCAGTTCTGGGGTTTATCAAAAGAGAAATCACTTGGTGGAGACAACAGATATCCATAAATCCAGGTCTCCCCTTGTCTGCCCCTGCTACAAAGCTGTCAGTCACAACAGATGCTTCAGTCTTTGCTTGGGGAGCAGTTTCAAGAGAGATAAAAGTGCAGGGGGTGTGGGACACCAAAGACAGATGCAAGCACATAAATAACAAGCAGATGTTTGCCTTGATCAAGGCACTCAATTCTCTCAACCATCTTTGGTCCCCAGGAGTGCTTCAAGTGGTTACATATAATAACACAGTGATGTGGTATATCAACAAACAAAGTGGAACCAAGTCTTGCCCCCTTTGTAGACTAGCCATGTTAGCTTGGGATATAGCATCACAGCACAATCTCACTCTTCAGGTATCCTGCATTCTGTCAAAGCAAAACTGTGTAGCAGACAAACTGAGTAGGACCAGTGCAGACACTCGAGAATAAACACTAGATCCAGGGGTTTTTCCAAGATTTGTTCTATCCGTGGGAAGTTCCTCAAGTAGACTTCTTTGCCACCTCTTTGAACAATCAACTGTCAAAAGTCTGTTTCAGGACTCAATGCAAGAAGACCTGGAAGACAGACACGTTTTCTTTTCCTTGGACAGGAAAGTTCCTGTATGCCTTTCCAGCCTTTCTGCTAATATCCAGGATACGTCTGAAGATTCAGAAGGAATCCCCAAGATCATTGTGTTGACTTCTTTCTGGCTCAGGTAACCATGGTTCTCCCTTCTTTTGGAAATGGCTGGGGCAATTACTACAAGCCCTCTCACAGAATGGATCTACTCAAACAAGAACAGGAGTGTTTGTTACATTCCGACATCAATCATCTCCAGTTGATGGCCTGCATGATAGGGTCTTAATTCCTTTTAGCCACATGTTTTCTGAGGATTTGCAGCAGGTACTATTGGAGGCAAAAAGGTCTACTACTAGTAAATCATATATTATCAAATGGAAAATGTTTTCTAGTTGGTGCCAACAGAATAACCATCACCCACTCAGGGCTAGTTGTTCTCTGGTTTACAATATCTGTGTGAATTACTATCCTATGGCCTTATTTTTCCTCTGTCAAGGTTCATTTATTGGCCATTTTGGCATGTCTTCCCATGGATCTCCACTGTCAAGGCAGTTGTATGTCAAAATGTTCTTGAAAGGGGTTTTGCTTAAGAGGCCTCCAAGTAAACTGGTGGCCCCTCCTTGGGATCTTAATTTTGAGTTAGAGAAACTAACACTTGCTACATTTTAGCAAGCTAATCTGGCTGACTTGAGGTTCTTAACATGGAAAACAGTTTTATCTATTGTTCTGACCTCTGCAAGAAGGGTATCTGAGTTGCAAGTTCATATGGCGAATCAGCCCTACCTCATTTTCCACAAAGATAGGGTTTCTTTGAGAACTATTCATTCTTTTATGCCTGTCCAAGTTTACTTTAAGTCAAACTACCCATCTCTGCATTTTCTTTCCTGAACCTAAAAATGTGGGGGAAAAGATATTCCATACATTGGATGTTCATAGACAACTCAGGTCCTATCTTGACAGTACTAAATCTTTCAGATCATCTGATCAGATGTTCATTTCTTGTGAAGGCTACTGCAGCACTGATCTGAACTATTGTTATTGTAAGTTAAAAAAACTGTACTATTTTTCATCTCTTCCCATTAAAAACTGGCAATTACTTTTGTCTTAGTACTGTCCAATCCCAAGTGCCCCCTGCTCTACAACTATGGGCTAGCTTCATTACTCCTGTCCTATAAGATTTTGGCACTAGCATCTGATGTAGAATTTCTTTTCTATCTTTTCTTACTCTATATAAAGGTTATCTTTTAACTCAGAGTAGCGGTAAGAAATAATGGGAACATCATATTCACTATTCTTCCCATAATTCTGGATCTGATGGTGTCAGTTTTCATTCTTTCCTCAACACGTGGATTCGGATCTGATTCATAGATGTCATTCTGCCTCATGTTATAGCTTGTGGCCTGCTGCAAACTCTTGAGCTCTTCCCTTACCCAGATCGTTATAGTCCCCCTCAACACCCCAGATCTCGTTTACCGCCTTCACGTACAGACATGGTCACTGTCAGCTCTCAAGTATTATAGTGAGTTTCAAAAGATTTTTTTCCTTCCTTAGTATCTTAATATATTTTTCGTATATCTGTTCTTACCAGTTAGTATCCATTTATACCCTCAATTATCTCTATGCATTTCTCTAACATATCTAAATACCATTTCCAGTAATCTTCCCTACCATTGTTGGTAGTTCTTTCTTCTTCTAACAAAAAATAAATAAATAAATAATAATAATAATAATAATAATTTCTATACAACCTTACTGTGCATATGGCTAAAAAAAACCTTCCTGGTTCAAAACATGAAAGGAATGTGGGCACAAGATTCTCTTGTCTGACGTCCACAACTCTTGCGCATATTATCTGGGTCTTGCTCATTTGGAAGTCCCTTGTGAGATTTGTAAGTCATTTAATCCTATGGCTTCATTGGATAGGAAAAACAAATTGATTTTAAATGGACTTCTTCCAACTAATTTTTCTGAATTGCTGGCTGGAGCTCATCCCTCCAAGGCAGGCCAGAAAGAGTCGAGAAAAAGACTTTCTGACCCTTCTGGATCCTCCACTACTTCTTCTGATCCAAACAAGGAACCAGCCAGAAAGGTCTCGAAATGGGCAGATCTGAAGCCCAAATCCTTAGATCTGACTGCTTTAGACACTAGGTCTGCCTCCTTGGATCCAGTTCTCTCAGAGATGACAGACCTGTTATGCATCCCCTCTCTCAGCTGTCTTCCTTTTTTTAGAGAGGTGTCATCACTCAAGTTCACCCTCCTTAGCTTCTTCTTCCCATTCTTCCAGGAGTACAACAAAGGCAGATGTGAATAGAATGATGAGGAAGTTTCTCTCGGCGCACATACAGATGGGAGTTCTCCGGGTTCCTACCCCTTCGGTTCAGGACAGTTTCACCAGTGTTACTCTTCCCATCTTGGCTCATTCTGTGATCTGTCCTTCAGTTTTGGTGCTCTAAGATCTGAGTCTTGCAAAGATGGTGGCGTGTTTGGATCCGATTCCTTCTCTGAGTGTACCAGCTCTGATGGTAATGGAGTCGCATGACTCTTGGAGCCAAAACGCAGTTTTCAGCTTCAGGGTGCTAGAGTCAACTCTAAAGTGGCCAGAGCCTTGTCTGCCCTCTGGAGCTTTGGCATTGGATAGCTCAGCTCTGACTTCTGCTTTGAGTGGGCTACCTTCAGGTCAGAGGGAGTCAATGGTCTGAAAGCAAGCATTCTTGGCTCCATTGGCTTCCTTCTCCCTGGGGCATTCTGCCTTTGAAGTAGTAAAGAGAGTATTCTCTTCCAGAATTCAGGCAGTTCCTCCTCCATTTGATCTTTTGTCTGGTTCCCAGATGTCTTTGTGCTGTGTGCCTCATTACTCTACCACACAGGGACAGCCATCCCAAAGTCTCCAGGACACCTAATAGGGTATCCTTATTTTTTCCGATACTTCTCTGGAGCACCCCACTAAGGAAATCTCTAGGAAGAGAAAGTGCAAGAGGAGGCACTTAGACTACCCTCAGGAATCAATCAAAGAAGATACTGATTTCAATGCAGGGGGAAGGGTCCCCAAGATCACCACCTGATGCTATCTGCTTTGGAGACATTTTGGAGATCCTTAAACAAAGGGGTGGTTGGTCTGCTGATAACCATTCTCAAGAGGAAATGGTATTCCTGGAGGTATTTGGGTCTGGTCCATCTACTTCCTGGGTAACACTGCCTGCTGATGAGCTCATTGAGTTAATCTCTCAGTGGTTGTGGAAGGAACCTGATTCTATTATGCTGACCCCCAAGAGACAATATAGGATCCTGGCACCACCCAAAGGGAAAGAGTTTTGGAGCAAAGGAGTACCAATAGATGCCATGGTCATAGTGGTGGCCACAATGAAAGAACTCGGAGAGCATAGTTCATCAGTTCATCCCCCTAATGGAGTACAGGGCAATGGACAGATATGGGAAATGTATTTACATTTCATTGACTTTCTCTCTTAGATCACTGAACTGTTTGGTGCACTTTACCAGACTATAGTGCGATTTGATTAAAGAGCTCTCCAAATCTCCCTCTCAGGAGTAGTAACTGCTGAGGCACAGACTTCTGCTGCATCACAGTTGGCTACCTTACAGTCCATTTCTAATTTGTCTATAAGGTTAATTTCACATGCAGCTGAAGATACCTCAAGGGCAGCAAGTTCTGGCATTTCCATTAGGAGGCATGGCTGGATGTGCCTGTATGATTTTGTAGAGCTCCTCAAGTCCTCCATAAATCCTCCTTTTGATGGAAGCTAATTGTTTGGCCTCAAAGTGAAGGACACACTCTCTAAGTGTGAGCAAGATGGTAAGACCGTGGCTGCAGTGGGCGTACATTTTTCCACTTCTCAGAGAACCTTTTCTAGGAATTAATGAGGTGGTGAGAGAATGTTGTTCAAATAATCCCAGGGTCCTTTCCATGATCCATGTGGAGATGGTTCCCCCAGGGGCAGAAGTGAGGGGCACTTATGGAAGACACCACCCACATGGCAGAGGAGGCCCGCAGATTAGAAGCAGGGATCCAGGGATTCCTTCTCCAACAGACCCTATCAATGCTCCTGAAAGGAGACCTGATTGTCCACCTCTGGAGGCAATTGGGAGTTGGCTGTCCCTGCACAAGAGAGCCTGGCTAAACATTACAGAAGATACATGGGTGCAGAGGATTATTTCAAGTGGTTATATAATTCTGTTTTCCCTTCCTCCCCCTTTAGCAGTAATCAAGATTCCAGATGTCCCAACCAGTCAGAGGAAAGCAGCAGTATTATAAATAAAAAAGCTGCTAGAGAAAAGAGTCATCAAAGAGGTCCCCCAGACCAGAAAGAATCCATAACCTACTCAAGATTCTTTTTAGTGCCAAAGAAAACAGGGGACTGGAGACCAATTTTGGATCTCAGCAAATTGAACACATCAGTTCAGTACTCAAAGTTTTGGATGGTCACGGTTCAGTCCTTTTTGCCTTTCCTGCACAAGGACAACTGGATGTGCTCAATATATCTTCAGGATGCGTCCTATCACATAAAAGTGAACAGATGATCCAGGAGATACTTATGCTTCCAACTAGGAGCCAGTCACTACCAGTTCAGAGGACTGCCTTTGGCCTCACCACAGCCCCCAGGGTGTTCACCAAATGCATGGCAGTAATAGTAGCTCACTTGAGACTATACTGATTTTGAGTATTTCTTTGCCTGGATGACTTCCTCATTACCACTTCAACCAGGCATCTACTGGTCAATGCAAGAGATTGTGTACTCCAATCATGCTCTTACCTAGGCATTATAGTCAATCTAAACAAATTTCAACTAGAACCATCTCAAATGCTAGAATTCATAGGAAGCTTGCATACATGCATACAAATATTTCAAGCATGGGCATTAATGCCCTTCTAGCTTGCCAATATACCAAAACACTTGTTCCCATAGTAAGTGCCCAGGCTGTTCTTAAAAATATCTAAGCTAGTACTTGCTTAAATGTTATTTGGTAGCTTGTTCAATGCATCAGCTACTCTGTCAGTGAACCAAATGGTACACTTCTCATTCCTATAGAATCTTCTGCATAGGTTGTGTGATGATTATGTAGTACTTTTTGATAACCCCAAACATTCCCAGAGGTAGTTGTCTCTAAATGCCCTATATACCGGAATAAGATCTCTTAGACATCTGTAAGAGATGCTGTACAAGTTCAGATATTTTAGTCTTGCATAATAACTTAAGTTTTCACATCCATGGATGCCCTTGATATATTTCTGCTGTACTCTTTCCATTTTACTCATGCTTGTTTTCTTATAGGGTTTTCATATTGTTATTCCATACTTAAGTTTGGGAATAATGTAACTAACAAACAATGACTTCATCATTTTTGATTTCCTAGACTTTATAAATATTTTTATACAACCTATAGTTCTAAAACTATCATTAACCAATTGGTGGATATCATTAGAAAAACTCATAGCTTGATTTACCCATATTCCCAGGTTGTTAAATGAGTCTACAGTTTCAATCATTGCATGCTATATTAAATATTCACCTTTCAATTTATGTATCCAAATCTCATATGCTTAGTTGTTGATGTATTTATTAGCATATTTGTGCCCAAAAGGTCAATTTAGTCAAGGTTTTTTGCAGACATGCCTTATCTGTAACACATGTAATGAGTTTACCCAATTTCAGGTTGTCTGCATATAGACTGTAGAACACCTCAGATGAAAAGGTTATATCTGAAAGCTATAATCTAAACAAGTAAAGGCCTAGGACAGAGCCCTGTGGGACACCCTGACTGTAACCAAGAATTTCACCTGTCCAGTTGCTGTATGATACTTGCCATGTCCTATTTGTAAGCCCTGTAGCTATCCATCTTATCGAGAGTACATCAATACCTAGTTGTTCTAATTTATTGACCAGTGTTTTTTGTATGACCCTGTCAAATGCTGAAGCCAAATCTATATAAATTACATCACAGCACAATTTTTCATATTACAGATGCTAATAGATCTATTTTCAACATATGCATGCTGATATATGGTTTCAAGTCCCAACCGATCCACTTCTGACAATAACGTATCCAATATTACCTTCTCCATTATTTTTCCAAAACATGAAAGTAAACTTAAGGGTCTATATGACTCTGGGTTTGTCCTGTTCCCCTTTCCCTTAAACTCAGGTTTAATAAGCATGTCTCCAATCTTGAGGAATCTCCCCATATTTATGTAATCTAGTGAATAATAGATATAATGGTACCATAAGTTCTTGCTGAAGTGTTCTCAGGTAATTGTTACTAATTCCATCTCCTCCCTGTGCTTTATTTGGATCCAGTTTGCGTAGTTCTTTTTCAGTATACTCTAACTTGACTCCAGTATCTGAGGTTACCTGGAGGTCAGTAGGACAATTTATCACCTCTTTTTTGGAGCAAACTGTTTTGTATAAGATTTTGTAAATATATCTATCATCTGTTGTGTATGAGAATATTTTAGAATCTGCACACAGTTTATCAAGTTGTATGTCTTTACTCCTTCCACATATTATCTATCTATAAAAAGGTTTCCTATTATGCTCAATATCTTTATATAAATTTTCTTCAAATTTTTCTTGATCTTGTCTCACACTATGCTTAATCTGTTTGTCCAGCTTGATTATTTCAGTTTTCATAGTTGTAGTTCAACCTCTTTTTTGCACTTAGACAATTTCTCTTTCAAAACTTTCTACATTCCATCTGCAGTTTTTCCACTGAATACCTCACTCCACTTAGTTTTATATAGTGACTGTTTTCCTTCCATATAATCTGTAATTAACCTTCTGTGCATTGGTTTATATTTCAGTTTGGCAGAATTATCTAGCAACAAATTAACCTTTATAACCCCATGTTCACTGCACATCAGTGGTGGTAAAACTTGACTTGAAGTAACAGTAATTTCTTTAGGAACACAAACAATATCTTCTATGTTCCATCCCCTGGTATTTTTTTTTTTTTTTTTTTTTTATAGACTGAAGCAATTGTTGCTCCTGAGTATACATTGTGAATAATTTCCTTACTAATGTTGTTGAATCAATATTATTCCAGTCTGTTTCTGGTAAATTTAAACCCCCACCTAATATTATTCTTCCCTCCTGTGTTTCATACAAGACATATATGAATTCCTCTAGGTCATCTGTACTTGACTTAGGTGGTCTATACACTCCAACAATTGTTATATGTTCCAGGGTTGTCTTTATTGTCACAGTTACACAGTCTGTAGTATTGGTGTTATCAGTGAACATGTAATAATCACAGGTCTCATAACTATCTTTAATCCCTATCATAACACCTCCACCTGATTTTTTCTTAGAATGTTTTTTACAGTAAAACATTTCTACTCTGACAGAACTGGT
The DNA here is from genome assembly GCF_019279795.1 of Protopterus annectens. Lineage (NCBI taxonomy): Eukaryota > Metazoa > Chordata > Ceratodontiformes > Protopteridae > Protopterus > Protopterus annectens. Next base: position 1,896,773,539 of record NC_056731.1, on the reverse strand, counting down.
TTCCAGTCATTGTTCTTTAAACATGTTTCACAAACAATAATAACATCAATTATGTGGGAATGTAGCAAATTCTCAATTAAAAACTGTATTATTAATGCTCCTAGCATTAACAACCATCAGAGATGCATTAAATGTTGCTATCTGTGAAATGTAAAATTTTTGACCTGGCAAAATTTTTGCCTAGTGTTTGTCAAATATTGCAAAATATCTGCTGCAAAAATTCTCTTCCCTGATCTTGACAAATGCACGCCATCCTGTCTGAACACATTTGCTCAAAACTAGGCATGGATGCACTACACATTTCCATTTTGTTAAAACAGGACATTTTTCCCATGTAGGTATTTACCCCCAAAATCTTTTCATTCATAGTGACCTGACTATCCTTTCTATAGGTGATGTGTGAACACTGCATCCTAACACCAGTGCAAGCTATACAATCTAAGAGGGCTGTAAGTTCTCTACTAACAGTCAGAGAAGCTTGCTTATGAGATCATTTGTACCAACATGAATTAAAACAGATTTGTACTTCTTTGCATTAAGGCATTCCAAGGCTCGTCTCACATCTTCTATTTTTGCTCCCGGTAAGCATAGTACTATTTGATATTCATTATCTTCTCTGCAAATATAAGTATCAGTTCCTCTAATAATTGACTCTCCAAGTACAAGAATATCTTTGCTGACCAGCTTTGAAGAATCTTCAGCTTCTAATAGACTATCTGCTCTATCAATTGTTACAAAGGATAGATCTTCATCAACGATAATCTTATTAATCCCACTGCTTTTATTGTGTATTAAATTCTTATCCAGCTGGCATTGTAAATCCACAGCTTCAGCCATGTAGTCAACATTTGTCTTTCTGTTCTTTTTTCTTACAGTAATGTTCTTCAATCCTTCCAATTTCAGTTTTGATTTCTTCCTTTTCACCTGTCCATTGCCTCTTTTTTTGACCTTCTCTTTTGGAAACATGATGCCCTTTTCTGTAGACTAAAGGTTTTCTGAAAGACAAATATTATCATTCCCTGTAATCCATGTGTTACATAACAAAACAGTGTCCTTTTTAATACGTATTCTCTTTACTTTACAGACGTTAATCAGTTTCTTTTTCTTCCTTGTTATTTGTTGTGAACTTCTTCCTTCCTTTTTTGTTTCCTTCTGAGCAATCTGTATCTTCAGATTGCTGAATACTTGCATCCAGAACTCCAAAGTAGTCAGTCATCATCTTGTTTCATACGGGTTGAATGATCTTTACAAACAAAGATGCATCATTTTCTAAATGCGTTCTATTTGTTCTTTGCCTAACATTATTTATCTCACCAGTCCAGTCATTAATATATGAAACAACGGTTCTCCAGGCTGTGCCAATGGCATAAGTGCATTCATCATCAAGTCTAGGTTTACTTATAACAGTAGTAAGCAAATCATCCATATTTTGACACAAGGAACACAGATCACCAGTGTTATCAACTGTTACCTTTATATATTATATATATATTGTACTTTATATATATTTTCTGCACTTATTTAAGATTTGAGTGAGTAAATATTGTGTGTCTTGGATTCAGTAAATATTGTGTCTCTGAATCTCTGCAGTTAGCCATCTGAGCTCACAGAAAGGTGTTAGACTGCTTGAAATTCCTTTGTTAGTGTTAATTATCTTGGGGGTTTCTGCTAGCATTACAATCCATGTTGGATACATTTCTAGTAATCATTTTAAATCGAGTTGCTGGCTACTGAGACTTGTCTGCATATATCAACTGGACACAAGCTGATTTAAGTATATTTTCTGCACTTATTTAAGATTTGAGTGAGTAAATATTGTGTGTCTTGGATTCCATAAATATTGTGTCTCTGAATCTCTGCAGTTAGCCATCTGAGCTCACTGAAAGTTGTTAGACTGCTTGAAATTCCTTTGTTAGTGTTAATTAGCTTGGGGGTTTCTGCTAGCATTAAAATCTGTGTTGGTTACATTTCTAGTAATCATTTTAAATCGAGTTGCTGGCTACTGAGACTTGTCTGCATATATCAACTGGACACAAGCTGATTTAAGTATATTTTCTGCACTTATTTAAGATTTGAGTGAGTAAATATTGTGTGTCTTGGATTCAGTAAATATTGTGTCTCTGAATCTCTGCAGTTAGCCATCTGAGCTCACTGAAAGTTGTTAGACTTCTTGAAATTCCTTTGTTAGTGTTAATTAGCTTGGGGGTTTCTGCTAGCATTAAAATCTGTATTGGTTACATTTCTAGTAATCATTTTAAATCGATTTGCTGGCTACTGAGACTTGTCTGCATATATCAACTGGACACAAGCTGATTTAAGTATATGTTCTGCACTTATTTAAGATTTGAGTGAGTAAATATTGTGTGTCTTGGATTCAGTAAATATTGTGTCTCTGAATCTCTGCAGTTAGCCATCTGAGCTCACTGAAAGTTGTTAGACTGCTTGAAATTCCTTTGTTAGTGTTAATTAGCTTGGGGGTTTCTGCTAGCATTAAAATCTGTGTTGGTTACATTTCTAGTAATCATTTTAAATCGAGTTGCTGGCTACTGAGACTTGTCTGCATATATCAACTGGACACAAGCTGATTTAAGTATATTTTCTGCACTTATTTAAGATTTGAGTGAGTAAATATTGTGTGTCTTGGATTCAGTAAATATTGTGTCTCTGAATCTCTGAAGTTAGCCATCTGAGCTCACTGAAGGTTGTTAGACTGCTTGAAATTCCTTTGTTAGTGTTAATTAGCTTGGGGGTTTCTGCTAGCATTAAAATCTGTGTTGGTTACATTTCTAGTAATCATTTTAAATCAAGTTGCTGGCTACTGAGACTTGTCTGCATATATCAACTGGACACAATCTAATTTAAGTATATTTTCTGCACTTATTTAAGATTTGAGTGAGTAAATATTGTGTGTCTTGGATTCAGTAAATATAGTGTCTCTGAATCTCTGCAGTTAGTGCCCCCCTCGCTGTTTCTTGTTGTGGTGTTAATCTTGGTGGTTTTGGAATTGCCCGCCCCTGCTGTAAATCTCTTTTTGCACACTCCTCCTGGACCCATCTCATTTGCTCACTCAACTGAGTACAGTGAGATCATATTTTGATTTTGGATACTCTTACCAGTCCCATCTCCTCTACGGTGTACAGAGAGAGCACTTGGGAAGGGCATTCCCCTATAGTATCTTAATCTGCTCTGTTTCCTCCATCTCAAAAAAAAAAAAATTGCACTTCATCTGCCTTTCTGTATTTGTGTTTCTTCCTACTTTATTACCTTATTTCACTTTTGCCTCTTTTAAAAGTACTCAATTAAATTTATTCTGCTGCCTTTATTACTGCTTGTTAGTAGCCTGATTAAATTGCAACTGTTATCCTAAGGCCCTTGGTTTAAGCACTTGGGCTTCAAACCAGTTGTTTTACATTAAGAAGGTTTGTGGTCTGCACTGTTGTGGCAGGACATGTAGCGTACATCCTTCTAAGTTGGGAACTGCTGATTGAAGGCTCAGTGTCTGTTATTCTAAAAGTGTATTAGTTCTAGGTTAAGGACTTGGGCTTCAGGCCAGTTATTTTACATTAAGAAGGTTTGTGGTCTGCACTCTTGTGGGAGGAGAGGCTAGATTCTGCCCTTCTGAGCTGGGAATTTCTGGTTAAAGGCTTATTGCGCATGCTTACTTGAACTGTTTCTTTCTGAAATCGGTACGCCTTGTTTGCTGTAGCATAGACTAGATTCAGGCCGGCTGGATCTAGCTTTGTTTGTATGACTTGTGCACTGACCCAGGCTGTGTTTTTTGGAGAAGGTTTCTCTGTACCCTAGTGGCAGGACTGTGCAGTTAGAACTTGTCTGATTGAAGACTGCTGGAACAGGGCTAAGTTTTAAGCTTTTTAACTGGTTAATTGGGTAAATTGTTGTTTTGCTTGTATCTGCTCTATTTTCTGGAAAAAAATATATATATACTTGTTTCTCACCTTTCTGAACTAGTATAGTCCAGTTTTCATGTTATTGCTGAATCCAGGGTTGTGTTACAAGTTTATGTATTGCCATACCTTACTTGGATAGAAGGAAATTTCTCTGTTCACCTGTGAGAGAGGGGAGCTTTGAGCAGGCTATCTGTCCCTGGAGGAGTGGTTTCAGCCCAGAAGTTAGTAGTTTATTGGCCTTTTTGGGCTAATTTTGATTGTATCTGCTCTATTTTCTGAAAAAGAAATTATATACTTGTTCCCCACCTTTCTGAACTAGTATAGTCCCGTTTTCAGGTTATTGCTGAATCCAGGGCTGTGTTACAAGTTTCTATGTTGCCATTACCTTACTTGGATAGAAGGAAGTTTCTCTGTTCACCTGTGAGAGAGGGGAGCTTTGAGCAGCCTATCTGTCCCTGGAGGAGTGGTCTCAGCTCTGAAACTAGTAGCTTATTGGCCGTTTTGGGTCAATTCCTATCTCTTTCAGTTTCCCTGCTTTAAAACCCGCATTTGCACGGTTTGCGCCAGTATACAACTCTGCACATCTCCTCGTGGTGTCTTGCAAAGTGATACAGACAACAGAGAGACGCAAGAGAGACTTTTCCAGATTTAAGTATTTTTTTCTCTGTTTTTTTTTTGCTCCGACTGCCTTTTCCCACCTAAAAAGTGAATTTCTAACTGATCTGTGCTTTAAAAAGTTTAAATTGCATTTTCCTTCTGCTTTTTACAGTTTTTGCACTTGTTTTATATCAATTTAAGTCATTTTTGTATTGTATAACTGTTGTAGGCTACATACCAAAGTGCGCTAGCCTGTTTATAGCATTTACAGTGTTTTCTGTGCGTTTTTCTGCTGTTCCCCTGAAAAACAAAAAAAAATTCGCTTTTCCCACCTTTGCAGAACTAGTTTAGTCCAGATTTCAGGTTTTGCTGAATTGCGGACTGTGGTATAGTTTCCTGTGTCGCCCATATCCTTACTTGGATAGGAGGAAGCTTCTCTGTTCACCAGTGAGAGTGGGGAGCTTTGAGCAGCCTATCTGTCCCTGGAGGAGTGGTCTCAGCCCTGAAACTAGTAGCTTATTGGCCGTTTTGGATCAATTCCTATCTCTTTCAGTTTCCCTGCTTTAAATCCCGCATTTGCGCACTTTTGCGCCAGTATACAACTCTGCACAGCTTCTCGTGGTGTCCTGCAGAGTGATACAGGCAACAGAGAGATCCAAGAGAGACTTTTCCAGATTTAAGTATTTTTTTCTCTGTTTTTTTGCTCCGACTGCCTTTTCCCGCCTAAAAAGTGAATTTCTACTGATCTGTGCTTTAAAAAGTTTAAATTGCATTTGCCTTCTGCTTTTTACAGTTTTTGCACTTGTTTTATATCAATTTAAGTTGTTTTTGCATTGAATAACTGTTGCAGGCTACACACTAAAGTGCGCTAGCCTGTTTATAGCATTTACAGTGTTTTCTGTGTGTTTTTCTGCTGTTTCCTGAAAAAAACAAAATAAAATATTCTCTTTTCCCTCCTTTGCTCAACTAGATTAGTCCAGATTTCAGGTTTTGATGAATTCCGGACTGTGGTATAGTTTCCTGTGTTGCCCATATCCTTAGTTGGATAGGAGGAAGCTTCTCTGTTCACCAGTGAGAGTGGGGAGCTTTGAGCAGCCTATCTGTCCCTGGAGGAGTGGTCTCAGCCCTGAAACTAGTAGCTTATTGGCCGCTCTGGGTCAATTCCTATCTCTTTCAGTTTCCCTGCTTTAGAACCCGCATTTGTGCGGTTTTGCACGATTTTGCACATAGCGCAGCATCGGGCAGCGCCGCTTAAATGGGTTTAAACTATTCCCGGCTCCACAAAGTCTGCTCTTCACTTTTTCCCTTAGAACTGTTCCAAATCTCAAAGTAAGCACTCTATTTTCATTCTAAAGCCCTGCAGTTGCTCTTATAAGTAATCTTATAAATAAGCACTAATAAACTAAAGCACTACACCCTCTTACACTCCCTTTAAGTACTTGGCTCCCTATTGGTCCTTTTTGATAGTTTCTTATACTATTCTGGCATGTCCAAAAGTCAGTTTCGGGTTTACTCTCCAGTCCAGCTGGTGAATCTGGGAATCTTGAGGCAATGTTACAACTGCCTTATGTACACAGACCACCCTCTCCTCCTCCCAACAAGCTCAAATATATGTGAGAGATGCAACTATATAGCCAAACTGGAGGGTGAGCTCTCTCAACCCAATACTGGCGCAGTCAGTCAGGAGGAGAAGGTAACCACACACAACACAAATCCCGTCTCACATAGACCTATCGCAACAGAAAACCAAACACATAAATACACAAAAACATACTCGGAGGCTCTAAATAAAAATCTGCCCAAGCAGCAGAGACCTCCAAAGCAGACATCCAAGCAACTGACTCTATTGTCAGACACACTGACATCCCACTCACCAGGCTGAACAAGGAGAAGGTCACTGTAAGCTGCCTGTCAGGTGACAGGGTCCGCCACATAACACAAGCACTCAGGTCACTCCAAAGCAAGTACAAATATGACTCCGTCATTGTCCATGCTGGTGTGAATGACCTGAGACGTACCTCCCTGGACTACATGAAAAGAGACATAGAGGAGCTCTCTGATCATGTAGCTCAGGCCGGTATGACCCTGACCTTGAGTAGCATCTTACCCTCACCAAGAATGATGCCACAGTATAAAGACAAAATTATCAATTTTAACAATTGGCTAAAGTATTGGTGTCATTCAAAGGGGATCCAGTGTCTGTCAGCCTGGGATGATATGCTCGACAAGCCACGTTGCTTTGCTAGGGACGGCTTGCACCTCTCACCCCTGGGCTTTCGAATACTGGCTAAGGCTCTTGCCACCCCCATAGTGCCTTTTTTAAGCAAGGCTCAAAAGACAAACCCACCTCCATAGACAACACAAAGAAAAAGAAACTAAGGGTAATGCTGCTCAACGCCAGAAGTCTAAACCTCAAGATGCATGCACTCGAGGCTCTCCTCAGTATGGAGAATATCAATATCTGTGCAGTAACAGAAACCTGGTTCAAGGCTCCCGAGAGCACCCCAGCACTACCAGGTTATACCTCATACCATGCTTTTCGGCCCCAAAACTCGGACCGAACCACAAAAGGAGGGAAAGTATCCATATTCATCAAAGATACCCACACCTCCAGGTTAGTGGAACTGCATGAAGCATCGGAGACCATCCATGTGCAACTAACAGTGGGCAAAACTGCCTTTCAGTTTGTAGCCTGCTACAGACCACCCTCCCAAATTCAGGAACCCCACTCAGCTTTCCTGAGAACATTGGAGAATATGAAGGTCTCTCCAAACACCATTATATTGGGTGACTTCAACTACCCAAACATAGATTGGGAGCACTACTCAAGCCCCAACACCCTCGCCCAACGGTTCCTAGAATTTATAAACTCAAATGCTATGGAACAACTGGTCACCACTCCCACAAGCGGGGAAAACATATTGGACTTGATCATCACCAACATGGGGACTCTATGTTCCATACCAGAGGTATACCCGTCATTGGTAAGATCTGACCATAAATTAATCTCACTGGACATCCATATCCCGTCCCCACCCCCAGCCAAGGAAACCACGGTGAAGAACTTCTCAAAAGCAAATTTCACACTTCTCAAAACCGAGGGGGAATCCTTCAAAGCCCCCGGGCCAGTGGAAAATACGGCCCAAACCGCAGAATCCTTTACAAACGCTTTCTATGGACACCTACAGGAATGCATGGATTGTGCTATCCCAAATAAAACCAAGACTCATTCCTCCAAAGGCAGGAGACCTGTCTGGTGGACCCCAGCCATAAATAAGCTATACAACAGAAGGAGGAAGCTACTACATGATACAGCAAAATCCCAAAAAGGGAAGGCATCTCTGATCAGTACTAGCAATAAACTACGATCCCTCATAAAATTATCTAAGGCCAGCTTCGAAAGAAAAATTGCACAAGATGCTAAAGATAATCGCAAGGCCTTCTTTAGTTATGTCAGGAACCTGGGTGGCAACTCCCAGATATGCTCTGAGTTAGTTCAAAATGACAAAAAATACACTGAACCCACAGACATTGCCAACATCCTGGCAGACAGGTTCAGTGCAAATTCTCCCCCCTTCCCCCCCCCAAAAGAGCAAATGTCTATCCCAACAGAGTGTAGCCTCCCTGACATCACAGATGCACAGGTGAGAGCTGCCCTCTCCAAAGCAAAAAACACAGCATCAATGGGACCGGACGGTGTCCCAGGCTGCGTCTTACACGAACCCCAAGAAGAACTGAACCCTCACATAAAGTCACTGTTCAATCTCAGCCTTACTACAGGATATGTACCCAAGGAATGGCGTACAGCAACAGTGGTCCCACTCCACAAAGGTGGTGCCACAACAGACCCCGGAAACTATCGCCCTATAAGCCTTACTAGCCTGATCTGCAAAGTTATGGAGCATATCATCATGAAACTCATAAACAAAAACATTGGGAACCTCCAAACACTGGATCCTACCCAATTCGGCTTAGTTAAGGGCAGATCTTGCCTCTTATAGGTTCATAGGTAGGTACTAGGCTATCGGCCCTAGGGCCCATACAAGCCTAGCCAAAAAATGTACCCTGGTTTTCGCCACCCAAGAAAATTATTTTCCTATGCCCCTGTCGATCAGAGCCACAAAAGTGATCCCCGGGGTGAATTTCCCATTTCCCATCCAATCATCAAGATTTTTCTTGATGAGTGCTAATGAGGAGTTCTGTTTGACATAGATAGGTAGTCTGTTCCAGAGTATGGGAAGTCTCTGGGACAGGAATCTATCCCTCCAGCATGTTCTGTTTACTGTGGTGACAAGGTTAAGGTCCCTAGAGCGTGTAGCTCGGAGGGATTGGGATTTCTTTAAGTGGGGCATGTCCAACAGCTCTGGGTTTGACATAGCTTTGTATGTTAGGCAGAGATCGTCCCTGTGTAGGCGATATGCGATGGAGTAAAGCTGTAGGTTTTTGAGACGGTCTGCATAGGGCATCTGTTTGAGGCCAGTAATCCTGTTTGTGAGGTATTTCTGTGGTCTTTCCAGTTGTTGCAGATATCTTGTGAGGTACATACCAAAAGGGGCGTTGTACTCTATAATGGGTCTAATGAGTGATGAATAGAGGGGAACAATGACCTCTTTTTTTCTGGATGAGAATCCTTTTGTGATGAGATGAGCCATGTAGAAGGATTTCCTGACCACTGTGGCGATGTGATTATCAAAGGAGGGACTACTGTCCACCTGTGTCCCAAGGTCTCTTATCACATTTTCGGCATTAAGTAGACTACCAGCTATGTGGTAGTTCATGGGTACAGAGTTTTTATGAAAGGGGATGACAATACACTTTTTGGCATTGAGCTTCAGGCCATGGCTTTGACACCAGGAATCTGTCTCAGTGAGGCCCTTTTGTAGTTTGTCCACATCGTTAGGAGTTTCGATTATGGCTCCTAGTTTGCAGTCATCTGCAAACTTTGTTAGCCAAAGACCTTCTGTGTCGGCCTGCACTTCAGAGAAGTAGATGCCAAACAGGAGAGGACCCAGGACTGAACCCTGTGGTACTCCACTTGTCACTGGTCTGATGTCGGATTTGGAATCCACTACTTTCACAGTGTGGGTTCTGTCCGTGAGCCAGTTGGCAACCCATCTTATGACATAGGGATTTATACCTAGTTTAGTGAGCTTATCTATAATTCCAGAGTGGGGGATGGTGTTGAAAGCCTTGGCGAGAACTAGATAAGCTGTGTGAACCATTTTACCATCATCTATGGCTTTGGTGACTGCTTCAAAGAAGTCAATCAGGTTTAGGAGACATGATCTGCCTTTTACAAATCCAAACTGAGTAGGGTCAAGAGTTTTGAGATTACCAATTTTTTTGTTTATGAGTTCCATGATGATATGTTTCATGGCCTTGCAGACCAGGCTCATCAGGCTAATGGGGCGGTAGTTCCCGGGGTCCGTCGTGGCTCCCCCTTTGTGGAGTGGGATAACTGTCACGGTGCGCCATTCAGTGGGTACAAAGCCTGAGGTGAGGCTATGATTGAACATGGTACTTAGGTAGGGTGCCAGTTCATTCTGTAGTTCGTGTAGAACGCAGCCTGGGATATTGTCAGGTCCCATGGATGCTGTGTTCTTGGCTTTGGAGAGTGTGTTTTTTACCTGTGCAGCCGTGATTATAGGAACTTTGCATTCTTCCGGTATAGAGATGGGCCCTCTAGGGGGTGAGAGGGGGGTAAAGTTAGCACTGAACCTATCTGCTAGGATGTTGGCAATATCAGTTGGTTCTGTATATTTACTGCCATTATGCTGTAACTCAGAGCAGATCTGAGTGTTCCCATTTAGATTCTTGACACAGCTATAGAATGCTTTGTGGTTGTCTTTAGAGTCAGTGGCAATTTTGTTTTCGTAACTAGCTTTGGAGGATTTTATGAGGGATCTCAACTTCTTACTGAGGTTGACCAGGGAGTTCCTCCAGTCATGGGATTTTACTCTTTTTTGCAACAGTTTCTTTCTTCTGTTGTAGAGTTTGTTTATGGCAGAGGACCACCAGATTGGCTTCCTTTTTTTGGAGGATAACATCTTGGTTCTATTAGGGTTAGCATGATCCATGCACTCGTGTAAGTGCTTATAAAGTGCATTTGTGTAGGATTCGGCAGTCATACATCTATTGTCCGTCTGCATGGGTGTCATGAAGTTTACCACTTCTGTCTTAAGAAGTGTGAAGTTGGATTTTGAGAAGTTTTTTATGATGGTTTCCCTAATTGGGGCTGGGGGTGGGATATGGATGTCTAGGCTGATTAGCTTGTGGTCAGATCTGACCAACGAGGAATTGACCTCTGGTGTGGAACACTGGTTTCCCATGTTGGTGATGACCAGGTCTAGGATATTGCTGCCCCTGGTGGGGGTGTGAATAAGTTGATCCAAGGCGTTGGAATTTATGAATTCTAGAAAACGTTGAGCAAAAGAGTTAGTACATGAGTAGTTTTCCCAGTTAATGGTGGGGTAGTTGAAATCGCCCATTATTAGGGTGTTGGGTTGTACCCTAATACTTTCCAGTGTATCAAGAAATGAGGAGTGTGAATCCTGGGGCATGGTGGGGGGTCTGTAGCAAGCTACAATTTGAATTGCGGTCTTGCCCAGAGTTAGTTGTACTTGGATAATCTCGGATGCATTATACTGTGCAACTAGCCTGGAGGTGTGGATATCCTTAATGAATATGGACACGCCTCCGCCTTTAGTGCTTCTTTCTGGGTTAGGTGGCCGAAAGGTGTGGTATGAATTGAAGCCTGGTAATGCAGGGGTGCTCTCTGGAGCTTTGAACCAGGTCTCTGTCACTGCACAGATGTCAATGTTCTCCATTTTAAGGAGTGCCTCGAGTGAGTGCATTTTGAGGTTTAGACTTCTAGCATTGAGTAGCATTACCCTCAGATTTTGCTTGCTTATACTGGTTACGGTGGTGAATTTGTCATTTGAACCTTGCCTAAAAAAGGCACTATAGGGGTGGCAAGAGTCTTAGCCAGTATCTGGAATCCTAAGGGCGACAGGTGCAGGCCATCTCTGGCAAAGCATCGTGGACTGTCGATCATGTCGTCCCAGGCAGACAAATACTGGATCCCCTTAGAATGACACCAGAAGCTTAGCCAATTGTTGAAGTCAATCATTTTGTCCTTGTACTGTGTTATCATTCTGGGTGATGGCAGGATGCTTCTCAGGGTTAGGGTCATACCTGCCTGGGATACAAGATCGGAGAGCTCCTCCGTGTCTCTTTTCGTGTACTCCAGGGAGGTACGTCTCAGGTCATTCACACCAACATGGACAATGGCAGTGTCATATTTGTACTTATTGTGGAGTGACCTGAGTGCATGCGTTATGTGGCGGATCCTGGCACCTGACAGGCAGCTGACAGTAACTTTCTCCTTGTTTAGTCTAGTGAGTGGAACATCAGTGTGCCTGACTATAGAGTCACCTATAACTAGAGTGTTGGGTACGTTGTTATGCTTTATGGGCTGTGGTTGAGTGGCACACTGAGTTTTTGGGCTATGTGTCATTTGGGTTGTGTTGGGGGGGTGGAGTTTGCTTGCGTTTATGCTTTGGATGTTCCTGATGCTTGGGCAGGTTTTTATTGAGAGCCTCCGTGAATGTAGGTGTGTGTTTTGTGTTTCTATGTGTGTGTTTTGGTGGTGTGGGTTTTGAGGGACTATGTGATGAGTGTGGTGTGGTGCAAGTGTTTACCCTCTCCTCTTGACTGTCTAGTCCAGTCTTGGGTGAAGAGAGCTTTGCTTCCAGTTTGGCTATATATGTGCATCTCTCACAGATTGTAGTGTTGGGTGGTAGGAGAAGAGGGTTGTCTGTGTACATGAGGCAATTGCTGCATTGCCCCAAGATGCCCAGATTCATTAGGTAGACAGGAGAAATCACTGGGAGCTGACCCTTAGACATGCCTGGATAAGTGCTTATTTATTAAGTACTAAAAACTGCTTTCCACTAGACAAGTGAGGAAAGTTGAGTGCTGTAGTAATTTGCAGCTTATGTAGTGCTTACAATGAGCTCTGAGCAAGTGCTGAGTTCAAAGAAATAGATTTGAGTGCTGAAACTAGAAAACTGGCTAGTTATAAGAAAAAAAAACTAAGCTAGAAGGCTTCCCTCCATCTTGAACCTGGTCGACTTCTTTGAAACAGTCACCAAGGCCATAGATGAAGGGAAGGTAGTCCACACAGCCTACCTGGACCTCACAAAAGCCTTCGACACAATACCCCACTCGGGCATCATAAATAAGCTCACCAGCTTAAATATCAACCCCTGTGTCACAAGATGGGTTGCAAACTGGCTCAGGGATAGAACCCACATGGTCAGAATTTCAGGTGCCATGTCAGTCTCTAAACCAGTTACAAGTGGCGTCCCACAAGGCTCAGTCCTGGGACCTCTCTTGTTCGGTATATATATTCTCTGAGGTACAGGCTAACATGGGAGGACTATGGCTGACCAAGTTTGCAGATGACTGCAAACTGGGTGCCATAATCGACTCGCCGACTGACACAAGCATCCTCCAAAAGGGTCTCACAGAGATGGATAACTGGTGCCAGAGCCATGGCCTAAAGCTAAATGCCAAAAAGTGCATAGTCATCCCCTTTGGGAAAAACAAAGTGCCCACAAATTACCACATAGGTGGTAATCCATTAAGTACGGAAGAAGTAATTAGGGATTTGGGGACCCAAGTAGATAGTAATCTGTCCTTTGACAATCACATTGCCAAAGTGGTTAGAAAGACCTTCTATATAGCCCACCTTATCACAAAAGGGTTCACATCTAGATCAAGAGAGGTCATTGTGCCCCTCTACTCATCACTCATCAGGCCCATAATTGAATACAGTGCCCCATTTGGGATGTACCTTACCCGACACCTGCAACAACTGGAAAGACCCCAAAAGTACCTCCCCAAGAGGATCAAGGGACTCAAATAGATGCCCTACACTGTTAGGCTAAAGAAACTCCAGCTCTACTCAGTTGCTTACCGCCTACTCAGAGGCGATCTGTGCCTGACGTATAAAGCCATGTCCAACCCAGAATTAATGGACATGCTCCACCTCAGGAAATCCAAATCCCTTAGAGCTACACACTCCAGGGACTTAAACCTCAGCACAGAAATAAATAGGACATGCTGGAGGGACAGATTCATATCCCAGAGGCTCCCCTCACTCTGGAACAAAATCCCAATCCATGTTAGGCAGAGTCCCTCAATGACCCTCTTCAAGAGAAATCTTGACGAGTGGACGGGAGATCGTAGGTTTACCCCTGGGATCTCTTCTGTGTCCCTACTAGACAGAGGCACAGTAAACTAACCTCAAAAGGGCTATCTTCTGTGACCTACTATACAGAGGCACAGTCAACTAATCTAAAAGGGTGGCGAAAGCCAAACACACTCTGGCTAGGCTTATAAATGCCCTAGGGCAGATAGCCTAGTATCAGCCTATGAACCTATATGCATAGCATTTATTAAACTGTACAACATATTTGTGTATTAGCATATCATTAATTGCATACTCATTTAAGGAATCCATATTCAGTTTCAAAGAAATAACATATTGTTAAAGAAAAGAATAATCAAAATCAGTAACCACAGAATTCGAAGAGAACTTAAATCAACTTCTATGACAAAAATCACACAAGCAATATACAAGTAAATACAAAAGTAAGTACAGTAAAGTTGTTGTGACCATATAAGTTCTGCAAGTAAGACAAAACTGTAATTCCTTTACATCATGCACAGCCGCACTTCTTTTTAAAAGTAAAGCTCAGTAAATCACAAACCAAGGTAGGATTGTTTAGATATGCTCTAGATTTTCCTCTCTGCATTCAGTTTGAATTTATAGCTGTCTAGGCCCCTTGGGATGTCTAGAGCTTGCCTGTCTAAAATCTATCCCTTTCTAACAACCAACAGTGAAATTAAAGATAAAACAACAAAATATGAATGAAAGTAAATCTTGTTAATAAGATATCCCTTCCTACCTACAAACAGTGAAGAACAGTGATAATAAATAAAATATAAATTCAAATAAAACTCTTACCAGTCATCTCAGCAGTGAATCACAAACCAAGGTAGGATTATTTAGCTATGCTCCTTGTTCAACATGTATCATTGACAGCCTCCTATCCCCTGCCAGAGGTACAAACTATAAGATTTCAAGTCAAAAACATAATTCAAAACTCTTCACTGTCAGCCTAACTGATTCTACAGGCATTGGGGTCGATGTCTGCTGCCATAATTCTAGTTGCGTTGGCAAGATACCATATGAGAATTGTTCAATGGACCCTGGCAACTCAGTGAGCCATTCTGTACCAGCCTTTGTCTATCTAGATCAAAATCACTCGGGCATGAAAAAGATATCTGAGGTGGTAGATTTGCTCAGATCAGATTTCACAAGGCTGCCCTTTCTTACAACCTCAGTGCAAGGCCACAGTGACCATGGACATATTCCAGTTTGGCTGGGGGGGAGGGGGGGCACTGCTTTGGAAAGACAGTCCAAGGTACCTGGTCTCAGAAGAGGCCAACATGCATATCAATGTCCTAGAAATGAGAGCAGTGCTACTAGCATTGCAGGCCTTTCAAGACTCTCTGCCTTCAAGGAATGTTGTGATTCTGACAGACAATATTCGGTAGTCTGGTTCATCAACAAACATGGAGGAACCAGATCTTACTCCTTATGCCAAGAAGCTTTGAGAGTGTGGCAATGGGCAATCTCATTCATTCAATTTCTGATAGCAATGCACATTCCAGAGAAATCCAACATGATAGCAGACAAACTGAGCAGGTCCATTCTGTTACCTCACGAGTGGTCTCTGAACAGGGAAATTGCAGAAAATATATTTCACCAATGGGACCAACTGTGCTGTAACCTTTTTGCATCTCTCCTCAACAACAAGTGCAGCAGCTTTTTTTCCCCTGATCCCCCCACTGGAGAAGTCACAGAGAGATGCCCTTCTCCATTCTGGTTCCTTCATTCTCCTTTATACTTACTCCTAGCTCCTCTAATCCCCAAATTTCTTCAGAAAGCATCTCAGTTGAAGACCACAGTCATCCTCTTTGCCCCTTATTGGCCTCTTTAGATTAGGTTCCCTTTTATCCCCAAATTTCTTCAGAAAGCATCTCAATTGAAGAGCACAGTCATCCTCTTTGCTCCTTATTGGCCTCTTTAGATTAGGTTCCCCTTCCTCTGGCCTCACCTAATTCATTCTCTATGGATCCTTGATCTAATTCTAGATGTTCTGCAAGCAAAACTGAAAAGCCAGCAGCAGCAGCAGCAGCAACAAAAGAAACCCAAAACTGTAAAAGATCTAAAATGATAACGGACTGAAGGCAAACTATGCAGTAAAAATCAGTACAAGTCAGAAGTTTACACTAGGCCTAGCACCCATGTCCCTTCTGGACAGAGATAGCTTATAAATGCCTGGATGTCAATTTCCTATTCGAATACAGAACATCATCATTCTTTCTGAAAAACTTGGCTAGGCTTAAGAAAGTCTCCCAGGTCATTAGCCTTGTAACAATCTATGAATCTATGAATCAGTGTGTTACTATAGTCTTAGCTGTTGTCTTCTTGACAGTTTTTTTTTCTGGTGTGCTTAGAGCTTACTCATGGATAAGGACAAAAGAAGCAGTTTCAAAAGTGTTCACTTTGAGGATACAAGATCCTCATCAAGATATACATGACCTTTGGGTGGTGTGTTTGGGGGTGTCACATTTATCAGTGGAGTACAATATTTGCTCTTGCTTTGAGCCTAGCCCCCTGGCTGACAGGAGCAATAAACTTATTCTGAAAGGACTGTTACCATCAGATACAAAAGTGGCAAAATCTAAAAGATATTTGGATAAGAGATCAAGACATAAGGAGTTAGAGTCTAGGAAGTGCATCTGAGACTACACGTCAGTCCTTGACACTGAAAACCCAGAGTTTCAATGTACACATGGCACACACTCCTACCTATACCACGCCACTGGATCCAGAGCAACATGGATCTGATTTTGGTATAGGACTCTCCCAAGAAACAGGGATCTTTAGAAGAAAAAAAACAGACCAGTCCCCCCAGTCCTGACCTTCTTTGATGCTGTCTATTAAATGTTTCAAGTCTTACAAAAGCAATTCAGAAGCAGACCTGGGCAGTATGATGAAGAGCTTTATTAAGACAAAGATTGAGGTGGGAGTCATCCCATCTCCTTCATTTCCAAAGGTAATCAGATCAGTCTAGATGCCCCCCATACCAGTTTCATCTCCTGTCCAAATTGCACCTCCAGTGATGTTAGAATCGACTTTGTACGTGGAACCTGTGGCCTATGTGAAGACACTCTCTTTGATATCAGCACCAGGGTTATGGATCTAACGCATTTGACTCTAATTTTGGCAAAGTCTGTGCAGTATCAGAGTCAAGGATTTGAGTTCAGAGCTTCAGTACAGTTCTCAGGGCTGTCATATTCAGCTCATTTGGTGGTTTTAGAGGCCTTATTTTTTGAGTCTTCAATTGCAATTCCCTCATTGAGACCCTCCACATTCTCAACATCAGGGATTCCTCCTTTGGCTCTGGTCATCTCTGTGAAGGGGGTGGATCCAGCTTCTGGGGTAGTGTACTTGGATCTGTTCATAGGTGCGTACTAGGCTAATGGCCCTGGAGCCTTTACAAGCTTAGCCCATAGGATTACCCTGGCATCGTGCCATCCTGTTGGAGGTCAGATTGGCCTTTCTGGTGCTGGGAAGGATATTGTCTCTTCAAAGAGGGCAGAAGTTCAGATCCCACCAGATTCACTTCCATCCCATGACTCTCACTTTATCTTGCCTTCCACCCATCTGACATCCTTGGGCCAGAGTTGACCTGTAAGCTTTAAATCTTCTGCTCAAAAGTAGGTGCACTGCTCTGAGAAATCAGGTGACACATCATCTGATGTACCTAAAAAGAGAACATGCAAGAGGAAGCACTTAGAGACTCCAACATCAGATAATGACTTGCATGGTCAAGCAGGATCCTCTTTCTCTTCTTAAGGATGCCTCACTCATTGAAATTTTACAGCTTATGCATCAGAGGGAACTTTGGCCCATTGATCTTCCCTCTGAAGGTGAGAAGGTACTGTTTGAAGCTTACGATTTGACCCCCATCTATTTCCTGGCTGGTGCCCCCAGCTAACAAGTTGATTGACTTATCAGTTAAGATGTCTCAGAATTTCTATCCAAACAGAAATTATGATGGCAGTTTCATATATCAACAAGCAGGGTGAAAGTAGATCTTTCCCTTTATGTGAGGAAGCAATGAGGGTTTAGCAACACACATCCCAGGAGTACTCAACTGCCTAGGGGGCAGGCTTAACAGATCCTTTATCATGCCTCATGAGTGGTCCCTCAATCCAGCGATAGCTAATCAGATCTTCAGTCCCTGGGTCACTCCCTTTTTCAATTTGTTTGCCTCCCCTTACAATACCAAGTGCAGCAGTTGCTTTGCCATGATCCCTCCCAAGAAACAGTCACTCACCAAGGGATGATCTAATCTAGCAATGGCTTCCTGGTCTCTATCATGTCTACCCACCCATACCCCACATTCCCAGATTTCTACAGAAAACAATGTCATCCTCATGATCCCCATTTCACCCCATTTTCTCCTTCTAAGGCTTCATTTCAGTGAAATCCCCTGGTTTTTGGATCCATTGCGGAATGTAATCTCACATACCTCTGGGAAGCCTTGCCTGGGCATTCACAACTTGAAACTAATTATTAGTAAGAAAATAACAGTTCCAATAATGGCTAATGACGAGTCCCTCTCTTCATATATAGTAAGAATTTAACAGACTCCCAGAATGATTCTACATGCAGAACTTATCATACTAACCTGAAGAGATTTGTTTCACAGGCCACTTCTCAGAGCATCAAACTTTTTTAGCTTTGGTTCCAGCCATCTTCCATTTTCTGGCAAATGTATTTGATTCTAGTTCTAGTTCTAGTTTTTCCACCGTTAAATTGCAGTTGGCTGAAATCTTAAATTTTTGTGTTGGTTCCTAAACTCTGTCAGGGCTCCCACAAAGGAATTTTTTGCTTAAACCTCCTATCAGAGAACTGATTCTGCCTTGGGATCTAAGTCTGATCATGGAAGCTCTGACTACCCCTCCTGTTAAAACAGCTTCCTCTGTTGCTCTGAAAAGTTCTTTCCTGTAAAAGTATCTTTCCAGAAGAATTTCGGAATTTCATGCCTTGTTGTCATCATCCCCATATCTAGTCTTCCCTGTCTATCACTCAAGACTAATCTATCTTTCCTTCCCAAAGCAACTTCTGAGTCAAACATTTCACAGTGCATTCATGTGCCAGTCTTCTTTCCTGATTATTCCAAAAGGGAGAGTACATTCTCCATACTTAAGATGTATACAGACTGTTGCAGTTCTGCCTTCACAGAACCAAATCCTTTAGAAAGGATGGGCAACTGTATATCTCTTTTGCAATGAACAAGTTGGAACAAGACGTTTCTAAATTCACATTTTCCAGGTGGCTTTCAGATTGTTGTTGTGTCTTTCGGCTTTTCCCGGTTAGGGGACGCCACAGCGGAACTCCGGTCCGCTAATGATTGGCAGTAGGTTTTTACGTGCCGAGTTGCCAGCCCTGACGCACAACCTTCGACGAAGGTACACCCATTCATGCATGTCTCCACACAGAAGACGCTCTAGCTGAGAATCGAACAGGACAACATCTTACTGTGAGGCAACAATGCTACCGCAGCACCACCACCGCAGTACTTATGTCTCCTTTATTTATATTGTCCAGCAAGCCAAAACCTCACTTCATCTGAGCTATAATGACTTCTGCTACCATCTTTGGGAGTTTTCAATTGTCTCTGCACTTCTCATTTAATACATATCTCTGTAATCTGTACAACTGTTTTTCCCACCCACCCACCTAGTTCTTGTGGTGGTCTTAAGTCTTGGTGGCTTTGAGTTGCCAGCTTCTGGTATAAAGTTGATACTGAACACCCCCCCCCCCAGTCACATTACATCAGCTCATTCTACTGTTTTTAGTGAAAACTTAGAAGGCCCACCCCATTAGCTTCTGAATATTGAATTATCTCTTTATCTTCTGTCTCTTTACTTTCTACTTAAAAAAAAAACTGTGTCCAGCCTTTTCTGTAACTAGTCTAGTGCAGATACAGATTTGCTGTATCCTGGACTGTTTGTAAGCTTCTGAGATCTGCTAGTTCTCTCCTCTCCTGCACTTTTACTAGCTTGTTAGTCTAGCACTTTACCAGACTTCTTGTAGCAATTATTGTAGCACACAAAAGTGCTGCCAGCACCAAACATTCTACAAGGAATCTCCAGCACTTATTATTAATGCCCACCCCTCCAGCCATGTCTAAAGGTCAGTTCCCTCTGCTTTCGCCTATTAACCTGGTGAACTTGGGCATCCTGAGGCAATGTAGTAACTGCCTCGTGTACACTGATAACCCCTTCCTCTTATCTCCCAGTACTCAGACTTGCAAGAGATGCACTTATACATCTAAATTAGAAGCCACGCACTCTCCAGCCAAGACCGGAATAGTTGGTCAAGAGTAGAAGGTCAGCACTTGCACCACACCACGTGGAACACATAGCCCTCCAGAACACACACCAGCACTGCCTTCACATAAAAACACAAACCACACACCCACCTTCATGGAGGTTCTCAATAAAAATCTACCCAAACAGTAGAGACCTCCAAGGCAGAAAAGCACTCGACCACCATAACACAACAATAACCATGAGATACATAACTCTCCTAACCAGTGTGCCACTCAACCAAAGCCCCTAAGGCAAAACAGCATGCCCAACACACTAGTCATAGGTGATTTGATAGTGAGGCACACTGATGTCCCACTCACTAGGTTGAATAAGGTGAAAGTAACAGTCAGCTGCCTGTCAAGTGCCAGGATCCGCCACATAACCCACGCACTCAGGTCCCTCAACAACAGGTACAAATTGTACTTGTGGGTGTGAATGACCTGAGACGTACCTCCCTGAACTACATGAAAAGAGACACGGCGGAGCTCTCGGATTATGTAGCCCAGGTGGGTATGACCCTAGCCCTGAGCAGCCTCCTACCATCACCCAGAATGATACCACAGTACAAGCAGAAAATGATTGATTTCAACAATTGGCTAAGCTTCTGATGTCGTTCTAAGGGGATCCAGTATCTGCCTGGGATGACATGATTGACAGACCTCAATGCTTTGCCAGAGATGGCCTGCATCTGTCACCCCTGGGTGCCTTTTTTAGGCAGTGTTCCAAAGACCAAATTACCACAGTAACACCTACAAACAAATGCAATCTGAGAGTCATGCTGCTCATCACTAGAAGTCTAAATCTCAAAATGCACTCGCTCGAAGCACTCCTTAAAATGGAGAATATTGACATTTGTGCTGTAACAGACACCTGGTTCATGGCAGCAGAAAGCACCCCTGCACTACCAGGCTATAACTCATTCCACACCTTTCAGCTTCAGAACTTGGACCAAAGCTCCAAAGGTGGTGGTGTTTCCATATTCATAAAGCATGCACACACCTCCAGACTGGTAGCCCAACATAACACATCAGAGATACTTCAGGTGCAGCTAACATTGGGTAAGACAGCGATTCAGGTCATAGCCTGATATAGGTCCTCAACCATGTCCCAAGACTCACATTCCATATTCCTAACCACCCTGGAGAATATCAGGGTCCTACTGGGTGACTTAACTACCCCTCCATTAACTGGGAAAACTACTCAGGTACCAATTCACTTGCACAACGTTTCCTGGAATTCATTAATTCCAATGCCCTGGACCAGCTTGTTTTTACCCCCACTAGAAGTAGCAACATCCTTGACCTGGTCATTACTAACATGGGTGAAAGTTGCTCTATACCAATAGTCAAATCCTCCCTAGTTAGATCCAACCACAAACTAATCACCTTGGAAATCCACCCCCCACAAAGGTAACCACCATGAAAAACTTCTCCAAGGCTAACTTTGGGCTCCTAAAAACAGAGGTGGCTAACTTCACTGCACCCATGCAATTGGAGAACAGCTGCATGACCACCAAATCATACACTAATGCCCTGTACGAACACGTACACAAATGCATGGATCTCACCATACCCAACAGAACCAAGATACTCTCCTCCAAAAACAGGAAGCCAATCTGGTGGTCCCCTGCCATAAACAAACTCTACAACAGATGGAGGAAACTGATGCAGAATAAGGTGAATTCCCAAGACTGGAAAAACTCCCTTATCAGCCTTAACAAAAAGTTGAGATCCTGCATCAAATCCTCTAAAGCTAGCTATGAAAACAGAATTGCAACAGATAGTAAAGACAACCACAAGGCCTTCTATAGTTATGTAAAGAATCTCCATGTCAATACCCAGATTTGCTCGGAGCTATTGCACAATGGCACCTGCTATACCGAGCAACAGATATTGCCAATATACTGGCCGACAGATTCAGTGCCAACTTTACCCCTCTCTCCACCACCAAAGGACCAATCATAATACCAGTAGATTGCCAGGCACCCAGTATCACTGCTGCACAGTTTAAAACAGCACTGTTTTAGGCCAAGAATACAGCTTCTATAGGACCTGACAATATCCCCGGCTGTGTTTTACATGAACTACAGAGTGAACTGGCACCTCACCTATGTGCCCTGTTCAATCACAGCCTCATCTCAGGCTTTGTCCCTACCAAATGGTGCACTGCTACAGTCATCCCTCTCCACAAAGGAGGAGTGACTACAGACCCTGGGAACTATCTCCCCATTAGCCTGACGAGTCTGATATGTAAAGCTATGGAACTCATCGTTATGGACCTAATAAACAAGGATATAGGGAATCTCCAAACTCTGGATCCCACACAGTCTGGTTTTGTGAAGGATAGATCTTGCCTGCTCAACTTGGTTGACTTGTCTGAGTCAGTCACCAGAGCTGTGGATGAGGGCAAGGTGTTTCATACAGCCAGCCTTGATTTGGCCAATGTCTTTGATATCATTCCCCACTCAGGAATCAAGGAAACCTCACTAAGCTAGCCATCAACCCCTATATCACTAGGTGGGCTGCAAACTGGCTCACAGATAGAACCCACAGTGTGAAAGTAGCTGACTCAAAGTCAGACTGCCGACCAGTCACGAGTGGTGTCCCACAGTGTTCAGTCCTGAATCCTCTCCTGTTTGGTATCTACTTCTCTGAAGTCCAGGCCAACACGAAGGGACTCTGGCTGACAAAGTTCGCAGACAATTGCAAGTTGGGTGCCATAATTAACTCCCCAAGTTATGATGACATCCTACAAAAAGACCTCACTGAGACCAACGGCTGGTGTCAGAACCATGGCCTTAAGCTCAATGCCAAAAAATGTGTCGTCATCCCCTTTGGGAAAAACCCATTTCCCATGAATTACTACATCGATGATAGTCCACTGAACACAGAAGGCATTATAAGAGATCTGGGAACACAGGTTGACAGTAACCTCTCTTTTGACCACCACATTGCCACTGTGGTCAGAAAGTCCTTCTATGTGGCTCATCTCATTACTAAGGGTTTTGCATCCAGGAAGAAAGAGGTTATTGTCTCCCTCTACTCTTTCCTAATTAGGCCAATCATCGAGCACAATGCCCCATTTGGCATGTACCGCACTAGACACCTGCAACCACTGGAGAGGCTGCAAAAGTACCTCACAAAGAGGATCCTAGGCCTTAAACACTTGTCCTATATGGACAGACTCAAAAAACTCCAACTGTTCTCTGTTTCATATCACCTACTTAGAGGCGATCTCTGCTTGACTTACAAATCCATGTCTAACCCAGCTCTGTTAGAAATGCTACGTATAAAGAAATCTCAATCCCTCTGCACTACATGTTCCAGAGACCTCAACCTCATTACCACAATCAACAGAACAAGCTGGAGGGACAGGTTCATAACCCAGAGACTGCCCATGCTATGGAATAGAGTTCCCATACATGTCAAGCGGAGTGCCTCACCGGCCCTCTTCAAGAGAAATCTTGATGAGTGGATGGGAAATAGAAAATTCACCCCGGGGATCACTCCAGTGACTCTACTTGACAGAGGCACTAGGAACTAAGGTCGGGTGGCACAATGCCAAGGATCCTATGGGCTAGGCTTGTAAAGGTTCCACAGCCATTAGCCTAGTACACACCTATGAACCTATGATATTTGCGAAGCTGACACCTTGCTTTCAGTGCATACCTTTATCATGCATTACAAGTTGAATTGCATTTTCAGGGGGTACAGCATCATTTGGTGCCTCTATCCTGATGGGTCTCCTGTCACGATACCACCCTGAATGTCTAGTAGCTTGGGATTCTGACCCACATGACAGATTGGTCAGACTGAATGAGGAGGATATGAAAGATATGTAATTATCATAAAGATAGACCCCTTCATTTATGTCCATCTGATATGAAAACCCTCCCTGTTTCCTCCTTCCTTTATCTTGTAAGTCCTAAAGGATTTTCTGGTCCTAGCTTGGCTAGGTTACCCATCAGGCATAGTATTTTATGCCTAGGTCTTCAAGCATCAAACAAGATCTGTGATAACTGACAGAAATGGTGCATGCTGAGAAGGAAAATTCTTAAAGGGGCTCAAGGCTGAAGCACTAATGCTGCTGAGCCAGATCCAGCAAGTGGCTCAAGGACCCACACATTTTACTGAACATACATGAGTATACTTATTGATTAATAATACTTATTGATACTACATTGCAACAAAAATGCTCACTTTTCCTCTACTGTTTTTTTACTTGTGCTACTGAATTGGGGAGACATGTTAAATAACCATTAATTGCAAAATGAAACACACTTAGCTAGGACTCTGCTGCCACTGATACCCAATAGCTCTATCAGTCCTGTGAAACCCTTCCCTCTGCAAGCCAGTAACACTATTAGTATCATGTCATCAATGTGTTAAGAAAATAGATAACATCATGCCAAGTATGTGTCTGACTACGGACAATTTCCCTTGGCAGCCAATGAATGGTACTATATACCATAAATTATGCAGCTTAACTCCACCACCAAGCAGTGGGGTGATTAGTATATAGCTCATCATTCACAGCAACTTGCATGCAGCTTTTTTTTCTACAGCCATGGTTTTACTTGGTTAAAGCTAGGTCTGGCCCAGTTTGTTGTTAATTAGATCGAGGTTCAATTTTAGGGTCTATTCATGTTACAGACTGAATTTAGGGTTTTTATGGATTAAAGTACAGTGAAGCCAAGCAAACCCATACTGTTTAAATAAAATAGTTCATAGGATCAAAGCACTGAAATTTTTTACAAACTTGTTTCGATAGCTGATAATCGTGTGTGTGTGTGTGTGTGTGTGTGTGTGTGTGTGTGTGTGTGTGTGTGTGTGTGTGTGTGTGTGTGTGTGTGTGATGTTATAATTAGAAATCTTCCAAAACTTCCCAGTGAACAGGAATGTGGATGCATGACTGATGCGGTTTTAGTTTAAACTGTACAAGTCAGTTTAACACAGTTTGATTTGTTTAATGTCATTTATCTGTCTTGAATCAATGTTCTGAGGCATTTATTTTCTTCAACTTGCTAACTTTATGCAAGTCATTTATGTCTGTGCAACTGAAAACTCCAAACCTGATATCCTACTGTTGTTATGTGAACATCCTCATGTGGACCAGCATGTCACAGCTGAATGTCTGAAAAAGAGATTACTTAAATCATTCTGCATTTTTTTATTTCCTGAGATACAGTGGCCCCGTGATTTATTATAATTAAAGAAGATGTAGTAGATCTGCCCTGTGTGAATAGGGTAGGTAGCAAGCACCCTATTTTTTTTCTGTTATGAGCTTACAGTTAGATCCTTCTGGATATTTGTACTCAATAAAATGATTATCACATGGTTGGTCTTCAGAGGACCAAACTAAATCCACCATCATGTGGTTCCATTTGTCAAACTGGGTTCAGAGTTTTGCACATGGAATGATATTTTCATGCAGGTTTATTTTCACACTGAGTTAGAGTTTGGGGTCCAGTGGTGGTAGTGGCAAATTTAAAAATGTGAATTCTCTAGGGATGGCTCACAAAATCTACTGCCACAGACTGGAATGACTGCATAGTCATTGTCCTTAGGCCTGGCTCCAAAGCAATCTTTGTTCACATAACTGAAGAGAAAGGTGAATTGTTCCTTTAGCATTCAATGGTTAGTGGCACACAACATTTCAGATGTTTTCCAATTAACAATTTCAGTAATTACTGTAATGTTATCAGATGAAGTAGAACAATAACAGAAAAATAAATATTGCAGTAACTTCCTGTTTATCTGATACTGCACAACTACTCTCTTCCTTACCTATTACACTGAGATTTGCATTAGCTATACTGAACAATTTGTTTATTTCATTACTGCAATTTTTTTCAGATTCTATTGCCAAAATTAATAACCATAGTGGACAATCGAATTAATAAGCAACTTGCTTTTGGTTATGAGATTACAAAGGGCTATATTCTTGGAGAAGAAGATACTAGCAAGCTGATTGATCAGATTTCTGACCATAAGTTAACAGCTGAGGTAAGTCAACATTCACTGAAAGTTAAAATCTACATCTATGAAAGTGCATACTAACAAATCTTCTTGTTATACTTTCCATGTATGATCTAACTCCACCTATTCTACTACTGACAATAAGTGCACAAGTACATTTTGCACTACTGCATGATCATGTGAGACTAAAATGTTCTGGCATTAGTACTGGCAGGCAATAGGGCTACAAGCTCAAAGTCATCTAGCAGTCTTCTGGTAGAATTATCCTTGTATATGTCAGTTACTAATGTACTGGTTTAAGGGGAAATCTTTCATATTTTCTCCCCTCTGTTCTGCCAAGGTTGGCCTTAGTAGCTTCAAGGCCCAATATGTGACATTTGTGGAGGATCCTAAGCCACGCTCCTCACTCTGTGCCATACCCCTCTCCCACACCACCCCCTCATTCACAGCCTACTGGACTATATTAGGATTATATAATATATTATCAAGGCAAAAACAATGTTTTTTTGTTTACACAGCCGGCTTTAAGTACCAGTGAACCCGGCAGTCATTTGGGGCCTGCAGGCCCTGGGGGGCCCCCCCAACTACATCACATTACCTTATATTGATATTTTGTTAAATGTTTGTCAAACCAGCAAAAGCTAGTGCAGCAGTCTTGTGTACCTAGTAAACCAGAAGGGTAATAATAACTCACAGGATGAAGAACCCTAAGAATTAGCACTACTTCTCCTGTAAAATTCAAAGATATCTTTGGTTGTAGTGGCAGAGTTTTGCCAAACAACAGACTTTATAATTTAATTAAATGCTTTACCCACAACATAGTGCTCTTGACTTTGTTAAATCATTCTGGTGGGCATGCTCCCCACTAATAGTATCATCATAACCAGAGTTAGGATCATCCATGATTGTGTGGGAGCCTCACAAAAGCTGCTGATTGTTGGGGGAAATGGAAATATTTTTTCTCTGATTAAGCACTTTATCCTAAATAGGGATTTGATATGACCCTATTAGGATAACGCCATCTATGAGTGAACAAACATGAATAAGGTAAGAGACAGAGATTGGTAGCCCAGAGTAACTGATCATAGTTCTTACCTGTGCTTTTATGAAGAGCTGATGCTGTTGATCTTCAGGAATGGTTTTCTTGTTTAGGGAGTTTTATGAATAATGGCAGGACACCAGATACTATAACTCTCAATGTCTTTGCTCAAGTATTAATTAATGGAAGAATAAAGGATCAACATCCAGAACAGTCTTTATATATCACTCTAATTCACTTAAAAAGTTAATAGAATAACATATTTTGCATCAACATGAATTTCCTGAACAATAAGAAGTATGAAACTCTAATGTCTGGCATTATTGTCTGTCTGTAATCCTGAATGATTTACCAGCAAATCAAAAATACTATGAGAAACAGGGCAAAAATATGAGGCAAAGTCAGTGACATTCTGTGAAATCCTGGACAGTGACAGGTATGCATTAGTCCTCAAGTGACAGGTATGCATTAGTCCTCACTGAGGTTTGTAAAATTGACTTTCCCCTGCTGTTGTTCGATGACTGCTAAATAGCTGTCACTGATCTGGTAAGGCAGTACTAGTGCCACACAATGTATTGTTATTTGCTGATCATTGTAAAATTAGTATGGCTAGTGTTTATGATTGTGTGTATGAGGGTGTGGGGATGCAGTGTAAGAGTAACAAGCTGCCCAAAATATCTTTCACTTTCCATCACAAGCATCAACAGCTTTGTGATTATACTCATGCATGTTTGCTGAGGTAGAGTTGCAATATAATTAAGGGTAACACGTTGGTCATACTTTATTTCACTCATCATCATAAACATAGACTTTAGACATCATAGGTGACTATCTGAGGTGGTTTGGTAGGAGCAGAATATGTTTGAAAGCAGCTGCACATTGCCACAGTGCCACAGTGAGCAGCACTGGCAGTTTACAGTACTTTGTTCTGGTTGAGTTCTTGTCAGTAGGTTTTCTGTGTGGAGTCTAAATATCCTTCCTGTCTGTTCAATTTCTCCAAGTCTTTTAGGTTTCTACTGCTATGATAGGAATGGACCCCATTCCTAAGTCAGGGTGCAATTAAAGTACAATTGAAGTATTGTTTCAGTGTTTGATATCAGCCAAAAGTGTTCTTCTCAGCACCTGCAATTAGCCCAGAATGACTCCTTCTGTAATTTATACTAAGTTATAAATATTGGTAGCAAGTATGACTGTAAATTATTTTTTATTAGACCTTTTGCTCCTTCTGTTATTGGAACTGTATGATTATCTTTCTTCCACATTGCTCTTGTTTCTGCCTACTATTCCTGGTATTTTATGGCTTTGTGTCTGTCTGTACATAAGACTCTGTAATCCCTGGTTGTTACAGTTTCAATGATCAATGCTACTTTTCTCACTTTTTAATGAACTACTATATCTCTCTTTTTTTTTTTACATTATTTTTTAACTGTTGGTAATGGGTAATCCCATGTGATATAAACTTCATCATTATGATACTTTATGGTTCTTGTTTCCAGTGCTTCTCAGCTACTTCTATGTAGTAGTGTGTGGTACAATCTCCAATGGAACAATCTTGCCACATTTTTGTGTTTTCAGTATACAGGCCCTTTGCCATGAGTCCATCACAACCACTGACAAGATGTGCAGATATTCCAGTTCTTTTATGCAGAACCTGCAGTTGTCCTTTTCTCCCACAAGTTCAAAGGACTTTGTAAACCATTGTGCATGAAGTCCACCATCCTGGGCTGCCGTTATTAGCCTTTCATCTTTTGGTTTCAGTTCATCTCTCCTTAACCATTCCTGCATCAAATCTTGGCCAACATGAGGTTGTTCCAGGTGATCTCTGCACTTGCCATTATATGGATTTTCCAATTTTCTTTCCTTCTCATCTGATCCT
The DNA here is from genome assembly GCF_019279795.1 of Protopterus annectens. Classification (NCBI taxonomy): domain Eukaryota; kingdom Metazoa; phylum Chordata; order Ceratodontiformes; family Protopteridae; genus Protopterus; species Protopterus annectens. Next base: position 1,896,744,616 of record NC_056731.1, on the reverse strand, counting down.
TTTCATTATATTAATTATTTTTTTTTTGGCACACTTAGTTGCTACTTGATGATTCTAATTTAATTTAATTTCTCACTTTATACTGAAACACTTCTGCTGAAGCTGAACTAAGCAAGAATGTCATCTTAGACTTTTACCTCAGGTTTTAAAACTTTCACAATGTTTGGATCTGGTGAGGTCAGCAGATATGTATGCAGTCCCACGACTGCAGATCTGTACATCCTTCAGAATGGGAGTGTATAATCTTGGTATACACTGATTTTTATATATCATTTGATAAGGGTGAAGTATGTTTCATGTTTTCCTGTCCAACAGATCCAACACTTTTGGAGCCTGTCAATCACACCAAAACTATAAGATAGAACAGGAAGAGAAAACTGGTTTATAGATTGAACTTTTTTCCTAGATGTCAAGACAGTTTTCAGTATTAATTTTAGTCTTGTGATATATTCTTTACTGAGTTTTATTCTCACCTGTTTATGTTTTATTGTAGATGCTTCATCTGTTCCCAAATATTTATACACTACCTCCTGCTCAAGTTCATTTACATCACATTCTTATTCCAGATTAATATTTTCTTGGTGCTGCAGCTTTCCCATTTCAAATGTTGCTTTTTCATATTTTTCAAGATCAAATGACATTCTTGTATCATCTGAGAAAGTTTTAATTATTTGCAGCTGTGCTTTCAACTCCTTATCTAACGAACTATACAGTTTTAAGTCATCCACAAAAAGTAGATGAGATGTCTTTAAACAAGGTTGGTTTCTGGAAACCAAATTGTAATCATAGCCTAATCTGTTTAGTACATAGTTTAATGGGTTAAGGGTAAGACAAAACAGCAGTAGTGACAGAGAAACAGCCTGGAATATCCCCCTTTAAATTTTTATCCCAAGGACAATAATTTGACCTTTGTCATGGCTCATCTGCCAGTAATTTGCCACTGTTTCATGATCACTATAATGTAACGGATCAAAATAGGGTGTATGTTATCCATCTGTAAACATTCTTTTATCAGTAAATGTGGAATGCTGTCAATTGTTTTTTTGTAATTTAACCATGCCATATTTAGATTTTCCCCTTTATACAATTCTCTATTATGGTTTTATTTATCAGCAAATGAGCCTTGGTTTCATATGACTTCCTTTTGTAATCTTTTTGTTGTTTTGGTAATATTGGTTCTTTTTTCTAAATGACTATTAACTCTGTCTGCATCAGTTCCAGTATATACCTGATATATTGTCGTGAGTCAAGTTATTGGTTTATAATTTTTAGGAGGGCTTGCAGGTTCACTCATAAGGGCAAGTACTGTTTTTTTCCTGTTGTTAACCAGTTTGGTGTCTGTTTGGGGCACTTGTATAAGTAATTCTTACTCAGGGCTAATATTGTTCTGGTTGAGTTCCTGACTGTAGGTTTTTCAATGTAGAGCCTGTATGTCCTCCCTGTCTCTGTCTGGGTTGACCCATGTGCGCTTGTTTCTCCAAGAACCCTAAACTCATGCTGTAGGTGAAATGGCATTCTTCATTCTTCCAGTTTCTCTAAAAGTGAGAATGCAGTATGTTTGTATGTGTTGTGACAGACCTGGCTTGCCTGTGTGTGTGTGTGTGTTTGTGTGTGTGTGTGTGTGTGTGTGTGTGTGTGTGTGTGTGTGTGTGTGTGTGTGTGTGTGTGTGTGTGTGTGTGCATGTGTGTGTGTGTGTACTATTACCAATTTCACCTGTAGGCATACAACATAATGCTAGGCACATACTTAACTCTTCTGGTTAGCAGTAAATAAAATGCAGGATGAGCAAGTTGGAATTCATTATTGCGATAATTATTTCTTCACTTTCCTCACAATCAGATGTCAGGCACATATACAGGTGTCTGCCTTTTGGGGATAGGGGTGAGGAGGCACACTATGTATGTGTATGACAGCAATTACTTGAAATACATGACTGTGGCCATTTGTGCTTTTGTGATTTTAATGAACAGGGAATTGTTGGAAGTTGAGATACTGCGTTCTTGGAGAGACAGAATAATTGATGTTATACCAAAACCTAGAAAAGACAGAAGGCATTCAGGCTTCTATAGACTTATAACAATACTGAATCACAATTACAAAGTTTTCATGACACAACACTTCTAGTGGGTAGACTAGCTAAAATAATCCCAAGCCTTATACACAGAACTCACTCTGGTTTTGTTGGAGACAGGAAAACATCTGATAATATAATATGTACACTAATGGTAAATTATGATGTGAAAGAAAGTTGAAAACAAGTTGCAGTGGTAAGTTTGGATGCTTTTGATGGGGTAAACTGAGACTTTTTATTTTTAGATCGGATGTTGTCCTTTTGATTTTTTCCACAACATATGGGTTACAGATTCAATCCTAGGATCTGACACAGCCACATTTGACAGACTTTGGATCCAACTTTCGAGCTTCTTCCTTTACCCACCATGCACTAGTTCATCCCCAGTACCTCAGGTCTCATTTGCTACCATTGCGCATGGATGAGGATCCACTCTCGCAGCATTTAACAGGTGTCTTTAGGTAGCTTTTTAGCCATAAGTGTATTTTTCCTCTTTATCTTTTATATTAAAATGTTTTCATCCCTGTAGTCTTTTTTCAGGGTTTCTCAGTCAGCTCTGTTTTACTTTAAATAAATAAATCTCATAAGTACCATTGTTGGTACTATTTCCTTTCCTTGTCTTCTATTTTCCTACCCTTTTTAACAGGGTATTCTTTTTCTACCATTATTGTTAGTTTTCTGCCTATCCTTATCTTAATTAAAAAAAATGCATTTTCTTTTGATTCTTTTCTCTGTTTATTTACAGTACCATAGGCACTGGAATCTATTGATGACGGGGGGGGGGGGGGGCAGAGGGTGAGAATGGCACTTAGTGATGTAAAAAGGGCAATGTTTTATAACTATTTACTACCACAACATAGGTTCACTTGGAGGACATTTTAAGCTTATCCAATTCCCTTTTGGTGCTTGAATTAACATTTTCTGATTGGTCTTACCTATCCCATGGCTGATAATTGTATATTAGCCTAGTGAGAATAACTGGGATCATACCATAGATAATTTGAGGGGAGCCATGTAAGGGATGCAGCATCTAGGAACTGCCTATATCCATTAGTGGAATGAGGGGCAATCCTGGAGTAAATTTTCTATTACCCAGCCTTAGATCCAAGTTGCATTTGAATATGGGCGGATGGGCTTTGTTTTATTTTTATGGATAGTCTGTTCTGGAACAGTGTCAGCCTCTGTGATATATATCCATCTCTCCACAACATTCAGTTTAGATACCCGGACTGAGTATTTATGTTGCTATTTGACTTGCTGATGTTCAGTAGGTCCATCTGTATTAGGTCGGAGGATTCCTTGTATGCCAGACACGTCATCTCTAAGCACTCTGTAGAAACTGAGTATAGTAATAAATCTTTGAGGTGGTCCATGCAAACCCTATTGTTTAGGACTTGTATCCTTTTAGTAAGGTATCTCTGAAGGTATTCCAGTTGTTGCATGGGGCTGGACAGATACATGCCAAAGTGGGCATTATACAAAATGATTGACCTAATGAGAGCTTTGTAAAGGGGACAACAACATATCTAGTACTAATCACAATCAGTTTATTTATAAGCTGTGCAATATAGAAAGACTTTCTTATGATTCTGGGCACATGTTGGTCAAAAGTTAGGTCACTGTACACACAAGTTCCCAAATGCCAAACAATTGTTTCAGTTCTCATAGGGCATTGTCATGATTTTGACACCAGTTATTATTTGGGACAAACCTTCCTGCATGATGATTAAGTCATTTGGGGATTCAGTAACTGCTCCTAGGTTGCACTCATCTCAGACTTAGCTGAACAAAGCCCTTTGGTATTTCCTTTTACTTTTGAGATGTATATGCTAAACAGAAAAAGTCCCAGCACCGAACCCTGGGGGACTCCATTGATGACTGGTCTCTTCCCCTATTTTAATCTCCTGCATTCTATGAACAAGTTGGCAATCCAGCTAGTGATGCAAGTGTTTGCTCCTATGTTATTCATCTTTTGTACTACACCTGAATAGGGGATTGTGTCAGAAGGCTTGTCCAGGTCAAGGTAATGTGGTGTGAACTGTTTTACCATTATCCATTGGTAACAAGAGTAAAGCTTAAAATTTGCCCATGATTTTGAGCCTTTCATACTTTCATTCTGCCAGTGGTTCCCAAACTTTTTCGATTCTTGGCTCCCTTGCTGAACCCAGGTTTTCCCAAGGCACCCCCCCCCCCCCACGGTGCACATAAAGTGCATATTAATGTAGTTATTACTGCCACCAGTCATCTCCTTATCAGCTATTTTAAGGCCCTTAACAAAGGGTATCCAGTCTTACTGTGTAATTAGACAGTTAATAGTACACATACATTTCTGTTGTCTTCCAGCAGGGCACACTGTGGATGCATTTCAAACACAAACATTTTATAAATACTCACAAATGACATACAGTTATTTACAAAATTCCAGATAGCTGTGCTGACAGTATCTCCCTTCATCACAAACCATATATACACACATAAATTATGTGTGTGTATATATATATATATATATATATATATATATGTAGTTAAAATGCAGACAGACTGATGGAAATGTGCTTGTTCTTAAGTAAAATTAATCATATTCCATAGTGATGCATGCATGAGCATAAAAATGTTCTAGGAATAATGTACAAAGCTCTACAAATAATGCAGTTACCAAGAGAAAAGAAAAGTTGCACCTGCACAGGTACATTCTTGTACTAAGCAATTTGAGACCAAGAATGTCCAATTCCACCCTTAAAGGGATCAAGGTCCATGAAATGTGTGACTTGTTAAATTTTATGGACTAAATATCTGACAATATTCTAACAAAATCATTCAGTATTTTCTGCCATATTATACATTTTGTGTGATTTTCTTTGTAACAATTTAGTTTAGTTTCAAGGATGTGTTGCAAAAACAGAAAGCAGCAGTTTCAAGTTACCATACAGCAGCATTATCATATATCACTCTTGATATAAATCAGCACATAAACAGAGTACCACTGGACTGTAGAACAGTACTATTGCTATGCAATGCTAGGAACCTTTCTCCTAGGTCTCTCTTGAAAATGGGCTCTACCCAGTAGTGCAAACCTGATTAACAAAATGTAAATAAATAAAATAACTGCACACACAACTTAACATATACCCTGCATGGCTTGCACCACAATCATAGCACAACCACAGCCCTACTGTCCTTCCCTAATACTATTTACAAAGAGAGAAATCAAAACAAACTTGTATCGACAATCTTCCTTTTCCCTCGCAAAGTGTTTGATGTTATCTTCCATCTAAAAATAGCACATACTTTTTACTCACTGGGTTTCAGGACTACTTCACTCATTTGGTTCACCAGCTACTGCCACAGCCGCTCACAAGCCTTTTCTACCTACTTACTAGTTTCATTCTTGCACCTTTATTATTTAATGATTTCATTAATTATCTTGCTTCTGCAACATTAATCAATACACAGATAATGCTACTCTAATCTGGTAATCATCCTCCCTATCCTCACTGCAAACCATCACTCACTTATAAAAACTCTCACTTGCAACTATTCCTAAACTTCAATAAAACTAAAATAATGCTCTTTACTCCTAGATCCTACACACACACACACACACACACACACACACACACACACACACACACACACTTCTCTGAAAGTTTCCGTACTTGCATGGAGTCTTCATTCTTTCTGGCCATACCCACCGCAGGTCTGATTCTTGTTCTCCGAACATAATCCATTCATTGTCATTCTAGCTCGCAACTAAGCAGTATTTTTAGTAAACAAAAGATACTCTTCCCTGAGTAAGACAGACAGTGCAATTTAAGAGGTGCAAACTGTGACTTGAAGTGTGAAATGTTTTCTGGTTGTAGGACGTTTAACCAGAAGCCACTACAACACAGCACGTTACTGAATCACTTTGCATTTCTGTCCATAGTGCAGTTAAACTGGTGGACCCTGCTCAATTGTTCCCGATTTTCAGACACATTCCTTATTTTGACTCAAATTTTGGCTCTACCCATTTTAATCTCTCCTACAACTGATGATTTCTGGTGAAAATTGGAAAAGACAATAATAAACATTATGCACTTCTTTTACTTCAGGAAAATGTATATGAATCATCGTTCACTTATTCTGTCCACGTCTCAAGTTAATAGCACTAATATTTTTAAAAAGTGTCCTTAATTATGTTTATCTCGCTCTCTCTTTCTGTTGATATTTCTTCCTAATTTGTTGAGAACTCTGCTCAGGGAACACTTCCATGTAGTACATTCAACAGTTCCTATTGTTAGTACACAATGCAATATTTTTGTTTTACTTGTGACGATGCCAAAGTACAGGGTCAGGAAACGAGTGTCCACACAGATCAGAAATGCCTGATAAACTTCTATTGCCCTACTTCGCCATCCTGGATAGCAAAGACAAGTGTCTGTAATAGCAATTGCTGTGCAAACAAAATAGGCTGTCATTCTCCTCATTTAGTCAGCAGCTGAGGAGAAGCAATTTCATATACATACATATATACATACATACATACATACCTTGCATGAAGCAGCCACCACTTGAATTTTTACTCCATTTCCATCGTTTTTCCATTTCTATTTCTCCTGCAAGCATCAAACGTGTTATCTGACAAACGCAGCTGATAACACTGTTTTATAACTAAACACATTTTGCTTTCAGTTTCAGAATGAAGCCATACCTCCCGACTGTCACTGATTTTCATGGACATCCCAGATTCAGACTCAAATTTTAGCTCTGCCCCTTCTTAATCCCTCTAAAACCAGTGACCTTTTCAGTAAAGGTGGTGAATTACACTTAATAAATAATAATTAAAATTATAGACCTCTTTTCCTTCAGGAACTATATAGTAATTTTCATTTACTTAATCTGTCAATGTCTAATGCAGCCATGGCCAGCCAGAAATGCTTGAGCTCCCTGCTCAGTTCCGACAGGCTGGTAGCCCTGACGGAGCTGATGTCATTGTGCATGTGATGATGTCAGCTCAAACAGCGTGAAAATTAAAAAAAACAAAATAAATAAATTATAAATGAAGGGTATTAGTTCACTGCGCCCCTGTGAGGAAGCCGCGGCTCCCCAGGGCACTGAGGCACGCACTTTGGGAACCCCTGCTCTGGGCTGTTTTCAAACACATTTTTAGGGCCATGCATACATGTATGCATTCTTTGATTCACATTCCTGATTGTATTAAATTATATTCCTTGTATAATACAGCACCAGTTGTTAGAATGTGTTTTAATTTGTAGTTCTGAACAGTCTTCTAGTAAGCAATGAAACAAAATATATGAAACAATAATGACAAAACTACCCATTTCAGAAAATTTCAACCATAAAAGGTCATTACAATCCACCAATATCAGTAAATATCCAAAATCTCTGCAGAAGTCAGTTATCTAAATAATTCCACATTAAAGGGATCTCTAACTAATAAAGAGTTGCTGCTAGGAAACAACTGTATATTTCATTGTTTCATCTACAAATAAAGTGGCTATTGCCTTGAAGAATAAATTGTCTATGTTACATTGAAAAATGATAAGCTAGTAATATTGCAATAGGGAATGGATGGCAAACTGATAACAGGTTCATAGTTACTAGGTAGCTCCTCCAAAGGAGGACATTCACAGGACTGCAGCATCCACTCCCTTTAAAGTACAACACAGTACAGTATCAGCGATCCATCTGCATACTGTTGGAGTAGAACCCACAGCCTTCTGCATCAAAAGTGGGGCTACTACCTGTTGTGCTACTAACAATGTAAGCAGACTTGGAATAAGCAGCACTAAACTTCTCTTCCCCTAAAGCTCTCAGTTCCTTGTAAAATGTTTTATTTATTTAACAGGAAAGTCCGACTTGGAATGAAGCCAATTTTCAGCAGAGGCCCTGGGAGAAATGCACCAGACACATGTCTTTGTAACATGGGAGGAAACCAGAGCACCCAGAGGAAACCACACAAACACAAGGAGGGCATACAGACTCTACACAGAAGGCACCCCAGCTGAGAATTGAACCAGAGAACCTCTTGCTGTGAGGTAGCAATACTACCACTGCACCATCTACTTGACACAGCTAAATCTCTTAATTTCACAGCAGAAGAAATCTGGAAAAAGCCAAAATTTATTTGGGGGGGGGGGGCAAAAGCCAAAAATCAGGGACACATTTTAAATATTGATTGTATAATCTTAGAAAGTTGCTAAAATAGTCTTGTGTTACCATGTGTTTCCTAAAATGATCGGAAGACTGAAACTTAAAGGGCTATTATTATTTAGTGAATTCCGTTCTCAGTGATTTGCCAGACAACCACAAAATTTGAGCCAAGTATTCTGTGAAAATCTAGACAGCTGAGAGCTAACTCAACTTCCTGAATCACAAGTGGTGGTATGGGTAGAGAATGCAGGACCTTGTTCCTAAGGTACAAGTTTTGAGCCTGGGTAATTCTAGCCATTAGCCATAAGTAACTGGGGCATTACACACACACAGCTGAACAGGAATTAGTTACATATTTTTCAACACTTATGGGATATTATAAATCAGTCAGCAATGCAAAAAGTTCCAAAACATTTTACTGAATTTCATTTAGCCATTGACCATTCCTTAGAATTATGTGGTTCAGATGGTGTTTTAGAAGTGTCAGAAGATGGTGAGTAAATTTTAGGTCTTTATGGTCTATGGTTGGTTCCAGGTGAGAGGTAAAATCTAATGTAGCTTGCCAACGAGTTCCATAGACACAGTGAAATATATGTCAGTGTAGCTACTGAAACTGGCACAAAGTAATAAAATGGGAGCTTTATGCCAGTTTCAGTAGTTACACTGAAACTGGCACAAAGTAATAAAATGGGAGCTTTATGTCTGTTAAGAGCAGCACGCATGGGTACGAACTGTACCATCTGTGCAGGATTTAACTCCAGGTTTATAGCAGATAGGCATAACAAGCTAGTCCTTAAGGGGTTACTTCTACCTTCATCTTTATCTTCCTCAAGGGCTCAAACCCCCAGAAAAGTTTCAAAGGCTTCTTCAGAGCACAGAAAAAGATCCCCACAAAAGTCTCTGAAGAATTCCTCATCCTCAGAGCCTCCACAGAAAATATGAAAGACTTTGGATCTAACTTTGTTTGGTTTAGATCCAGATTAAAAATTTACATATCCTATGTCTTTGGATCCAATAATCATCTCTGTTACTCCTCCAGTGCAACCCATGGATCTGAAATCATTGTCTCCAACCTCGGGTGTATCTCAGACTCTGAGAACTTGTTTGTGTGAACTTATTATAGATCCAATATCTGCTCTGCTCCACTCCCCTCTCAAGCAAACTTCAAGGAAGCACTTGTCCATCATGTCCTTCAGGAGTCTTTCTCAAGCAGAAGGGGATAGGATGATGAGGAAGTTCCTCTGAGCTCAGATCCAGATGGGGGTTATTCCGGCTCCATCTCCCATCAGATCCATGAGCCTTCCATCCACCTCACATACTATCGTATCTCCTTCTTTGAGTGATCCTTCAGTTTTGGAGCCCCAGGATCTGAATGTTCCAACAGTATGTGTCATAGCCGAAGGGAGTCATGTCTTTGACCCCAAAAGTATCCCTGACCAGTTCTGCTCTTGTTCCCTTGGATCGGGATGAATCCTGAAGCTGAAGCATTGGCTTTGAATCTGTGGGTCCAGGAGTGACTCTAATATTGTTGGAGCTGTCCTTGGAGCCTCCGCATTAGATAGCTTGTGTCTGGCTTCCTGCTCAACACATGGATCCAGTCAGAGTCATTGCTTGCCTGCTTTGGAGATCTTGGCTCCTGTGTGGCTGGCCATGGTTTCCCCTGGTCTGTCAGCCTTCAAGTTTGTGGAGAGGGTTTTCTCTCACTCAGGAGGCTCAGTCTCTCATACTTCCTTGGATTCTACACCCTATCATCCTTTTTTGTTCCAAGCTCTGAATCCATCAGACCTACTGCACAGGGACAGCTACTACCAAGAAGTGTCCAGATGGTTCCAGTAGAAAAACTACCCCTCTCTTAGGACACCTTTTCAGATGGGGTTCACAGAAAGAGAATGTACCAAAGGAGGGTCATTCTTCTATGAAACCTCTCACAGAAGATACTGACTTCAATGAACGGGAAGGTTTCCCCAAATCACCACCTGATGATGTCTCCTTTAGAGACATTTTGGAAATCCTCAAGCAAAAAGGTGGCTATCCTCAGATAACCCATCCCCTGAATAGTCAGTATTCTTGGAAGCTTTTGGTTTTGGCCCATCTATGTCTTAGGTGACTCCCCCAGCCGATGAGCTTATTGACCTAGACTCTCACTAGGCATGGAAGGAACCAGACTCTGTTGAACCTATTCCTCATCGTCCAAACAGAATTTTCGCCCTTCCAAAAGATAGGCCTCATTGGAGTAAAGGTGCCCCTGTTGATGTAGTTGTTGTGGTGGCAGCCACCAAGAAGGAGCTCATGGAACACAGCTCATCGTCCATCCCCCTAACAGAGTCGAGTACGTTGGACAGATTTGGAAAGCACATATTTGCATTTCTGACCTTTGCCTTGTGGTCACTGAACTATTTGGTGCACTTAACTGGACTACAGATGGATTTAACTAAGGGATTCTGAAAGTCTCTCTCAAAATACATGTCTCCAGAGAATTATAAGACATCATCCTCACAGATGGCCACTCTTTTATCTGTATCAAATATGTCCATGAGGATTATTCCACACACTGAAGAAGGGACTTCACAGGCCGCTGATTTAGGCATTGCCATAAGGAGACACCCGTGGATGTGGCTACAGTATGTGACTTTGTGAAGTCCTTCAAGTCTTCTTTCATCAATGCTCTCTTTGATGGAACTTCCTTGTTTGGCCCCTCTGTGAAAGAAAGACTTACCCGCAGTGAACAGTAAGGAAAGACCCTGACTGCTATAGCGATTAGCTTTTCTACCCCTCAGTGATCCCTTTTCAAGAAATCATAGAGGAGGCAAGAAAATGCGGTTCCACAAATCCCAGGGATCTTTGCAGGATTAAAATAATGACCAAGGCCAGTGAAAGAGACCAAAACTTTAATATACAAAGTACAAAGATCAATACAAGCTGCAGCACCTCGGACAGAAAGGCCTTTCAAGAGTCAAAAAGCATAACACCAGCAAACAATTAAATACATCACTGCATTAAAAATTCCACCAATAAAAATAATTCAATTAAACAGTTAAATAAAAAAAATACAATCAAATAAAATAAAGCAATTCAGTTCAAGAACCCTATACTTTATAAAACATTTTCCAATTGCATTCTAAATTTAGGCCATTATGGGTGAGAGTACCATATTTCAAAATAAATAAACTCTCTTTAAAAAGCAGCTTCTGTTTTAAATCACTGTCCATAAAAACATTTACCTTTTCTAATATGGTACCCTGAAGAAGTTTTTCATTCCCATTATGGTACAAAGAAAAGTGCATGGCAAGTGAATTTTTTACCCTTTGATTTCTTATATCCCTCAGATGTTCTAAAAGTCTGGTTCTAAATGCTATTTTTGTTTCTCCTATGTAAAAAAGATTACATGGGCACTTCAGGGCATATACTACCCCTTCTGTACTACAGCTATACAACTCCTTAGGTGTATAAATCACATCATTAATTCTGTCAAAAAAATTTAACTACATGTGTACAACCAGAACAATGCTTACAGGGAATGGTACCAACATCTCCCACACCCATGTTCCTATATAGACAGAGGGTGGTATAATAACTATGAACCAACATGTCCTTCACATTATGGCCCCTCATAATAGAAAAACATAATTTATCAGGATGCAACCCAACTAAGCTCTTATCTTTAAATAAGAAATCCCACTAATATTTCACAATATTAGAAAAAACATCAGCAAAAATAGTATACTCTGTAACAAAATACATAATTTTATTTGTTTTATTTCCACGTCCACCTGTTATGTTACAATACCATTTATTATTTCTGGCCATATCATGTTTATCATCCTTGGCTAGCTGATTTGTGGATGCTTTATAATATGCTTCTTGAATACAAGAGCTATCATAGCCCCCTTGTTTAAATTGATCACACTCCTTTTTAAACTAGGCCTCAAGAACCTTTTGTTCATTACAAAGTCTTTTTATATGGAATAATTCTCCAAAAGGTAAAGATCTCATCAAATGGGGGGGGTTTGACAGCTCCCACCATGCAAAAAGTGGTTGCTGTCCTCAAATTTCCTATGTATTCTAGTTTTCCCCCCCACATTTACACCTTCCAATTCTAGATCTAAAAAGATGACATTCCTACCTCTTTGTACTCCATTAAAACATAAACCAAACTGATTATGTAAATCACCTAAAATGCTGTTAACCTTGATATCTCCCCCCATCACATAAAAATATTAAATCATCAATGTATCTATAGTATCGAAAAACATAGTTTTTTTATAAAACCCAATATGATTAAGAAATTGTAACTAAAAAAAAAATTAAGAACCCGGCTTTTAGAACATCTGAGGGGTATAAGAAACCAAAAGGTTGGAAAATTCAGTTGTCATGAACTTTTCTTTGTGCCATAATGGAAATGAAAAACTTCTTCAGGGTACCATATTACAAAAGGTAAAAGTATTTATGGACAGTGATTTAAAACAGAAACTACTTTTTAGAGAGAGTTTATTTATTTTGAAATATGGTATTCTGACCACTAATGGCCTAAATTTAGAATGCAGTTGGATAAAGTGCTTTTATAAAGTATAGGGTTCTTAAACTGAATTGCTTTATGTTATTTTATTGTTTTTTTTTTTATATAATTGTTTAACTGAATTACTTTTATTGGTGAAATTTTTAATGCAGGGATGTATTTAATTGTTTGCTGGTGTTATGCTTTTTGACTCTTGAAAGGCCTTTTTGGCCGAGGCACTGGAGCTTGTATTGGTTTTTGTACATTTTATATTAAAGTTTGGGCTTCTTTCACTACCCTTGGTCATTATTTTACACCTTTCTGCCTGTGTCATTATGTGATTTTGGATTTCATGGCCTGTGACCCTTCACTTAATATACCTTGTATTTTTCGAGATGAGGGGGTTGATGCCATACAGACAACTATGAAACATTATATGCTACAGTCTGCAGAACGAGGAAGTAACTCTAGGAATAGTGTCTCTTTACATGCCTGAGAAAGGCTTTTGGAAGATGTCGTAATCTGAGAATGATGGATCCTTTTACATTAGTGGGACAGAGACCAGATGAACATCTTTCTGTTGAGGCAAAATAACTTTAGCTAAACTGGAGAATTTATTGCATAAAGAAACATCAGGTTTTTTTTTTTTATAATTTGACTAGTTTAAAAAGATATAATGTATTAAATATAACACTAAGGGGACTAAAGGTGTATAAAAATCCTTCAGCACCTTTTGACCCAGCTAATGCTGAAGATAAACAGCTTGTGACATGCTGGAAAGCAGCAGCACACCATTGTGTGATTGAGTGGGTTAACATTCTGATTGAGCTAAAACAACTAAAACAAAACTAAAACAATGTGTGCTTAGGGAGGAGATTTCCTCCATTTGTACCACTCTTACTAGCCAAATGCATCTGCCCCACTTTGAACAAGCTTTAAATGACATTAATAATAGTTTGAAGGACTTTTCCAAAGAATTGATAGAACGGAAAATGAAAAAGTTAAAAAGGGACATTAATGACTATAATAATGGTTCAGCCTTTCAGGCTGATGTGAATAAAGAGCGGCAGCAAAGGGGCGGGCACTCCTTTAATCAGGAAACAAATCCAAGACAATGCAGAGTGTCTTTTGCTTCCTCTGAAGCTCTAAGCTTGTCAGGGGAAGATATAGCTTATCCCTCATTGCCACAGGCTCAGCAACCTTCATATTTTGACAGAAATTTTCATGAAGAATGAGGAAGGGATGATACAGCATGGAAAAGACAGCGTGCAGAACAAACAAGAGAGCGGCAGTTTCAGGAACGCAATAAGGGAAGACAATGGTACTGATATTCATTCTTCTGTTTCTGTTTCTCAAAGTACTTTTAATAATGCTTCTGCTGGCCTGGTTTTGAATTCATCTGGGCTGGAATTGACTGATATTGAATATTTTGTCTTAAATTATGGACTGAGGTTTGCACCTATTGTCTTACCAGTGTTACACAAGATTAAAATAGATATTTTCTTTTTTTTACCTCAACTTTTTTTATTTTTCAAATACATTTAAATGAATTTCATAGTATTTATACATTATCTTAAATAACTATGTATACTATTTACATTAGCCTGACACTATAACAGATCTTAATGTATACAGTTACTTTATAAGTATGTCCAATCCGTTATCAGAGTGTCTGATCAATTATTGTATAGTGTCAAGCAACGATAAGACTTTACCTCAAGGGTTGTTGATAAATGGCTTTGGATAAATTCTTATTTGTTTAATTTTAATTTCCAATAATGCTGTGGTCTTTAGTAGGCTGTAGAAGTCTTCCAAAGTTGGTATTGTGTTTGTATTTCATCTTCATGTTATACACTTCTTTGAAATTGCAAGTATAGTCCATACTAGATACATATTTGACCTATTCAAATGAGGACCTTCGTTCACATTTAATAATACAAGAGCTTTAGTTAAATAAAAGGATTCATTAAATAAAGCTTGTAGAAAGTTATTAATACCATTCCAAATGGCTTAATTTTAACACAGTCAAAGAAAATGTGGTTCCAATCTGCATTGTGTACTTGCTCACATCTCCAACATATTCCTTTTATGGAATAACTAATTTTACTGATTCTGTGTGGGGTTAAGAATGCTCTGTGCAAGCATTTCCAATTAAAAACTTCCCAGTATTGTGTAAAGGATGTATATTTTATCAATAATAATATATTTGTTTTAATATCTTCAGTTAACTGTATTGAGTGTCTTTTTGTTATATATTTCCAATATGAGGTTTTGGGTGTTGTTTTATAGTTTATCAATATCAATATTTTGTAAAATTTTTAAATACTGTTTCCCGTGTCAAAGTCATTATATATGGATTTCATATATGTATTTCATAAATTTAGGTATTTCTTTTAAGGAAGAATTGTTAATTAAGCTACTTAAATCTTGTGAATATGACAGAATACTCTGTAAAGTTAGTCAGTCCTGTTGTGGAATTTTGTGTTGTTTTTATTTCTTGCTTCTCTAAAACTTTTAGTTCTTTGATACATTGGAGCCAACAAACAAATCCTTTCTGTTCCCTGGAATTAATAATTTCTCTATATAGTTTATGTGTAAAGTTCTTTGTGACTATAAATGGTGTTAAAAGATCAAACCAGATTTTTAAATCTATATTTGCATTAATAATTTTCCTAAATGTAATAATGTCAATGTAATAATTAATCATATGAGTTTTAGTGGGCTTAGTTATGTTATATTGCATACTAATACATAATATGTGCCATGGCAAATTGGTTTTATCTGTTATTTGAAATTTTTTTATAAATCAAATTAATTTATTGATATTACAGTTAGTAATTATTTCCAATTTGCAGAGTCATTTGGACTTATCCAATCTGAGATTGTTTTAGATATTGATGGTTTTATATATGTTTCTATTTCAGGAAAGTTTAATCCTCCCTGTTTCCATGGTCTGATATGATGTATTAAAGCTATTCTGTTTCTTTTGGGAAACCATAAAAATTTTATTAGGCATGAATTTATTTCTTTAAGTATATTCCTTTCTGATAACAGCTGTATTGCCAAGGCTATATATAGGATCTTGGGCAGTAAAACAATTTTTATTAACTGTAGTCTATATTCAAATATTAATATTATTTTGTTCCATTTTTCCACAGAGATTTTAATTGTATTGATGATATTATTGTATTTTTTTGAGACTAATTTATTATTATCTTTACATAACTCAGTTCCTAGATATTTTAAGGTAGATTTTTGTTTCCCAATGATGTGATCCCCCTTAGTCTGTAGTTCTTTTTTTATTTAAAAATAACAATTTTGATTTTGATTTATTGAAATGGAGTCCTGAAGTCATGTGAAATTTGTCAACTAATATATCTAATTCTTTTAATGTCTCTTTTGTATTAGATAATGTTAGTAATATGTCATCAGCAAATAGCATTACTTTAGAATTGTATTGTTCATAAACATCTGTTCCTTTGATTTTTATATTGTTACAAATTGAATCTGCCAATATTTCAGTAGCCAGAGTAAATAGAATTGGTGACATGGGGAATCCTTGTTTAGTGCCTTTTGTTATATGTATAGATTCAGAGGTAAAAGGACCTAACTTGGCATACGCTAAATTATTTGTATATATATATTCTTTAGGAGATGAACAAAGGATGCAGAAAATTAAAATAGCATTAGGATTTTGAATAAATAGTCTCAATTTAGGGAATCAAAGGCTTTCTCTATATCTAAGCCAATTATGAGTGTTTCTTTATTTTCTTTATTAACATAATCTATAAGAGAAATTATCCTTTTAACATTGTCATGTGTGTGTCTATGATATATAAACCCAGTTTGATCATTATTTATTGTTTTGGATAGTGGTATTTTCATTCTGTTAGTTAATATTGTCATAAATATCTTGTAATTATTATTTAATAATGATATAGGTCTATATGAGGTACAGAGGTTTGGGAATTTGTTTTCCTTTAGTATTGGTGTGATTAAGGAATGTCTCCAAGAGGGTGGTATTAAAGATTGTGACTGAATTTTTAATAGAGTTTTAAGGAAGAGGGATAGTATCTTTGAAGGAAAAAGTTTATATATTTCCATAATTATGCTATCTATACCTGAAGCTTTATTAGTTTTACCCTCACATATGTAATTAAGCACAAAACCATTAATTCCCAACAACCCTTACTCAGAAAGGTTAGAAACAATAAAAACTTTGACCCTGCCAAATTCCAACAAGAACTAAACTCATGTAATTGGTCTATTCTAAAACACCTCCCCTTAGAGGAAGCAGTAGCATACTTTAACAACAAATTCCTTGAGATCCTTAATTTGCATGCACCTGTTCGTTCAAAGAGAACCAAGGCAAAAACTGTGCCATGGCTTTCTCTAGAGTCTAAAATCAAAATTACCCTTAGAAACAAAGCATGGGCATTATGGCATTCTTCTAAAGACCCTCAAGATCACATTAAATACAGGCAATCCAGGAACGAAACCAAAAAAATCAATTTTACAAGACAAAAAACAGTACTACTGTAATTTATAGACAGTAAATCAAAATAACCCTCAGAAGTTTTGGGCAGGTTTAAATAATCTACTACATCCTGGACAAACTTCAACCCCAATCCCTGCTGCTACTATTGATAAAACCCCTGAAGATGTTTCTGATAGTTTTAACCAATTCTTTACTGAGACAATTCAAGCTCTAGCTAGCCAACTACCTCCTAGCTCCCCTGGTCCTGAAAGTAGCACCCCTAGAAACCTACTCGCGTTCAGCTTCCAACCAGTCGCCACTTCACTTATCCGTACCTTGATCAAAAAATTAAAACTCACTACACTTTCTGCTGATCATCTCCCTGCCGAGTACCTAGAAAAATCAGCTGATGCTATTGCTTACCCCGTCTCAATACTAATTAATCGAACCATAGTAGAAGCTAAAATTCCCACCATCTGGAAAATATCCTATGTAATCCCACTTCACAAAGGAGGCAGCTCTACTGAATTCTCCAATTATAGGCCAATAGCTATACTCTCTCCACTTGCAAAGATTATGGAAAAATGTATTTATAGACAACTCATGCATCACCTAATCCAGAATCGCCTTATGGTAGACACTCAGCATGGCTTCCGTCCTCATCACAGCACTACTTCAGCCCTCCTAGCCTTTACCAACACCATAAACCATAATCACAACAATAATTATATATTCTCAGCCCTCTTTTTGGATCTTTCCAAGGCATTCGATATGGTTGATCACCAACTTTTAATCCACACCCTGCAAACATTCTGTCTAGATACTGGAGCCCTCCAATGGTTTCAATCCTACCTGAATGGTCGACAGCAGGCTGTCCTCTGGCAGAACAAACTCTCTAACCTTCTACCTAACACCCTTGGAGTACCACAAGGCTCTATACTAGGGCCCTTGCTGTTCTCCATCTTCATTAACGACTTTTATACTGTCATCCCAAAAGTCAGCTGTATCCAATATGTTGATGACTCTACTCTGATTTGCTCAGCCACATCTCCAGTAGAGTTATGGTCAGCTACCCAGACCACCTTTAATACAATAGAAAACTGGCTTTCTGAACATCATCTGATCCTAAATCCCAAAAAAACTAAAATGCTGTTATTTTCACCAACACGTAGGTCCACCACTTTCACCTTTACCATAAAATCAAATGATGGCACAATAATCTCCCCTGACCCATCTACAAAACTATTAGGTGTCATCATAGACAATAATCTAAAATTTGACCTACATGTTAACCAAACTATCAAAACCATCAATAAAAAACTAGGGTCACTTTACAGAATAAAAGCCTTCCTAACCCCTCCAGCTAAAATTGCCATAGCTCGCTCTCACCTTCTTTCATCCCTTCTGTATGCATCCCCTCTACTCTCGAATTTAAACAAGACTGTCCTTAACAAACTCTCAATTTGCTACAACCACATTGCCAGGTTTGCCACTGGGCTACCATTTAGGACACATCATTGCATCAATCTAAATCAGCTTGGGTGGCTTGAACTACCCAGCGTAATCCAGTATAACCAACTGATTATGGCCTATAAAATCCTCTATAATCCGGACAATACTCCTGCACTTAAAAATATTATCACCTCCTATAACAATCCTAGACCGCTTCAATCCTCTAACAAACTACTAATTCAGACTAGCAAAATTAATAACACAGCCGGTGATTCTCTCTTTGCAAACTCTGTAAGTAGATCCTGGAACTCTCTTCCAGCTGATATTACCTTACTTTCCACCTTAGGTCAATTTAAAACAAGACTCAAACAACATTTGTCACTTAACTGGCTATGTCAATGTATCAAGCCTGGCTAACTCTCTCTAGAATGTGTAAAAATCTGTTAACCAGTTTACTGTGTAATTTAATTTAATCCTGACTTGTGCTCAGGATTAACTGTAACCTGTGGAACTTGTTTAACTATGCATTTATGTAATCTCTGTAAATAGTCTGTTTGTAATATGTAATGCTGGTATTATGTAATGCTGTATCTGCTTACCCTTGGAGATTTTCTCCCCGGGCTTCCGCTGAAAATGGACAGGCATCCAGTCGGACTATCCCGGTCAACAAATGTAAAATAAATAAATAAATTTTATTGTATCTGTAATTTCTTTGTAGACTATGGATGGGTGCTTGCAGATCTAGTTTTAATTTTTCTGGTATTGTTTTATATTAGAACATTTTTCATCTAGATTTAATTGATTGATATGTATATTTTCTTTTTGGAAATGTTCCATATAGTGATTTCTCTAGGCATCAAGAATGTCACCTATATCCGAGACATTTTTCCCTTTCCCCCGAGACATTTTTTCCCTTTCTTTTCATGGAAGATACTTTTAATGTTATTAGCTTTTGATTGTATTTTGATTCTTGTGGATAAATTATGTAGATATTTGGGAGAAGTGGCCAAGGTTTTAATTTTTAGTTTTTTTTAAAACTAAACTAGTTTTATGTGTCAGAATTTCCTTGTATTTATTGTTTAATACTTCTACTTTCTTTTTCATCTCAAAATTAGTTTGATTTTTTTCAGCTTTTACTGACGAAAGTTTGGATTGTTGATCTAATGATTCAGAATCCAATTCTCTGATTTTTTTTTAATACCAAGTTAGGGTTTTACCATATATGTAAGCTTTTAATGAGTCCCGTATCATTATTTTATTTATCTCTGTGGTGTAATTAATATCTAAGAAGAACTGTAATTCAGATAATAACCAGGGTTTGAACTCTTAAATTTTCATTATATATGCTGGAATTCTGGAGCTAAAGATTAATGGTTTGTACCCATTTTGAAGTTTTAGTATCAATGAATTGTGGTCTGAAAAGGGGCAGGGAGTGATTGAAAAATTAATAATTTTAGAGTGTAAGTCATGGGCAGCAAATATTTTACCTTTTCTAACAAAGTCCAACCAGATGGTGTTGAAGTGCTGAAGTATAACCAGTAAGATGTAGTAGCACAACGTTGCGAGTCCACAGATAGGATTTATTAATACAAAAATACGCAAATAGTTAAGCACTTTCATCAAACAGTATGACTTCTTCAGAACAGTTAAAATATGAACTTTCAGGCTTAAATACCCCACAGTTTGAATTCATTGGTCTTGGAATTAGCAAATCATATTTCAAACATGCCAAATCTCATAAATAATGAAACAAATAATGAAATAAGTCCAACATTGAACATGTGTACCATTACAATATACATATAAAAGTAGCACATTTTTATATATATTTTTATATAAAAATTATAATGCAAAAGTGCAGAAGTATAAACTGTTAACATTTTAAAAAAGACTTTCTTACATATTAATTACATATGCTAATTCCTAGACCAATGAATTCAAACTGTGGGGTATTTAAGCCTGAAAGTTCATATTTTAACTGTTCTGATGAAGTCATTTTACCTTTTCTAGTTTGGGTACTAAATCTGTGATCTTGATGGGAAAACAACAAAGATTTACCTTCCTTAAATTTGAAGTATCTGCAAGATGAAATGGTTCTACCCACTTGTTTAAAGCTTTTGATACAGCGGATGTACACAGAGGTCTTTTATTTATAGTTTCAGAAATATCAAATATACAGTTAAAATCTCCAAATATTAAGTTGCCTTTGTAATTATTGGAAATGAAATCCAGGTGTTTTAACAGTTCCTGTTCCAATGCCTGGGAACCAGTATAGATTGGCTAGGGTCCATATTCTGTTATTATATGTAACTATTACTAATACCATAAGGCCTTCTTTATCTTAATACTTATAAATGATTTCTGGGTTAATCACATTTGTTTTCCATAAAATTGTTACCCCTTTTGTCTTTGTCTTATAAGTGGATTGCTCCAATATCATATATTCCTTAGGATTCCATTTGTAATTGTCATTTGTTTTGAAACATGTTTTTTGAAGGAAGACAGTTTGTGCTTTGTACAGTTTTTAAATATTTCAGTAGATTTGATCTCTTGCTAGGATTGTTTAAGCCATTGGTATTTAAAGATAATAAAGTTAAATCCATCTTAGGTTATTTAGACTATGTATATTTTGTTTTATTGTAACTATTAAACATTTTCCTCTGATAACTATAAAGTATATGTTTGAGCTTTTAAAGGAAATTATCAGTTTTATACTTTGAGTGTTTACCAATAAAGTAATGTTTTGGTCAGGCATATTAAATATGTTTTTGTGAAATAAATGTAAATTAATAAATGTTAACAAAACTAAGATCCGCACTAGCCATGGAATGAAAATAATTCCTAATCTGATGGATAAACCTAAATCCATCAGATTATCACTCATACCTTGACAATCCAGAACATCTGAGCTCCATAAATTCATATGGAGAATATCTGTAATAGGAATAAGCAATATTTATATTATTTTGAACAGATATAGTGCTATTGTAGATTAGACAGAATTTTAATACAATATAAATGTCTACTTATTGTATAAGCAATTAATATTTACATGAAAGATACATACATGACAAGCAATTCAATCATAGTAAAGTATGATGTAGCATATATAAAACCTCAATAAAATACTATAGCACACAGTTATTTAACATAGTCACCCTTATTGATAAAGTCTTTCAAAACATATTACTTAATATAAATAGATGGTAATATTTATACGTAATGTTCATAATGCAGTGTATTTTACTGGATATATCAGAAGTTATATTTCATTGTTTGCCAGCATTTAAGTAATCACTTTGCTTGTTGCTAACTTACTTAAAGCATCAAGTTTGTTTTATGTGAACATTGATGAAAGTTAGTGCATTTTAATTATCAACGCATCCCCCCCCCATTTCCTACACATAAAGATTTTCATATCTGTCATTTTTTTATTATAAAATGAGTGAAATTATAGGTTAAAAACAACAAATTCACTTATTGTGATTAATGATTACAAGTTCCCTTTCCATATTCATAAATTGCCATTTTATGGCGTATACTGAAAGTTTTTTAGATTTAAATGGCAACATTCTATTTTGTATAATCAGCAAAGGTTAAAGTGATTATTGTCAATTTAATACTATTTGCTCAGAATGTGATTGTTACAGTCTATGACATTCCTAGTTCAGGCTTCTGTTGTTTCCCTTGAACATTAGTGACCTTGGTAACAGCTTGAGTATTATGTATGGTCAAGATGGGTTACAAAACCACAATTCAAGTTAAAGCAATTATATGACTTGTTATGCACATTTACTTATATAAGAAAATCATCATGCTTCCCCTTGATGTTCAATATAGTGTATGTCATTTATGACAAGTTAAAACAGTAGTGTTATTATACACAAGTCCATGTTATTAAATCCTCTCTTTAATATCTAAATTCAGCAGACTGCTTCATCTTATATGATGATTATATATTTTATGTCTAGATTTACCAAAGTCATACATTACATAACTATTGTGTTTTTCTTCTTTTTGTTTGCCTGTTGCTTAGTTAGTTGAAAGACAACAAGCTGCAATGCTTATTCTTATTATTAGCTCCTTCCAAGCATGTTTATACAGTCCATAGACTTTAAATTATGAGACCCTTCTAGTTTCTTATTTGTTATAATTATATGTCCATCCCCTATATACACACATATCAGTACTTCAAGCACGGACAACAATGCCCATCCAGTTTTGCCAGAATACCATTCAGTAGTTCATGTGGTATGTTTCCAGGCTGCTCTTAAAATATCCAAACCAATATTTGTCCTGTTCCCTTTTGCCAGCCTGTTTCATGCAGTGGCCACTCTGCCAGTGAACTACTCAACACACCTTCCATTTGCACTGATATTTTAATGAAGGAAATCTGATGACTCTCTAGCACTTCACAGCAACCTCAATCACCCCTAGAATCAGCTATCCCCCATATGCCCAACACGTCTGAGCAAGCTCACCTCCCAGACCACTGCAAAGGGTATTGCATAAGACCAAGTGTTCTTAGTCTTTCACAATAACTCAGACTTCCACTCTTATGTAAGTCCTTAATGTGTTTGGACCAAAATACATTTTAAATATAAAATTACTGTTATTATTATTTCTTTTTGTCAAAAATCAACTTACTGAGCTAAACAAAGTGTGGGGAGACCATCAGTATGTGTACATGTGGTTTAAAACAGCCCCTTTATTATATATATTTTTTTAAACTAAAAACTTCATTGCCGAGAATCATCTCGGAGGCTCCTCAGAGCCGTTAAACATTATCGTCACTCTGTTTACATTAGCATAGCAACCTGGGAGCATCTGCTTCTGTTAGTGTGCCTGTGTACTGCATACCAGAGGCTCGCGATGCACCTGAAGCAAAGCTTCACTTCACTGCAACTTCAAGCCTAAATTCCCTCCCTTTCAGTGAGGCAGCAGCCAGGAAAGAACAGAGAGCAAACAGATCAAAAAAAAAAAAAAAAACTCCCAACAAGCCGCCACAACAAGAGATAACACATTCTTCCAGGCATCCCACCTCTCGCTCAGCAGATGTATAAACAAACTATTCTCTGCCAAAATATCCCAAATCACAGTTTTATCCACCCCCTTCCCCTGGATCCAGGCTAAAGCATCAAATGTCTCTTCCTAATACAAAAGCATGAGTAAACCTCGATCATAAGCTGCAACCCACAGATTCCCAGAGATGAAAACGGCAACATGCAACAGCTGCCAGACACAGCTGCATCCATACACATCATGTCAGGCTTAATAAAACAGCACTCAAAGCTATGATACCTGCCATAATTGATATTAACTATGTTTAGACAGAATAATAATGACATTTGTACTAGCTGCCAAACACAGCTGCATCCACACACACCATATCAGGATTGATCAAACAGCACTCATAGGTGTGATACCTGCCATAATTGATATTAACTATATTTAGACGGAATAATGATGACATTTGTACTAAGAGCTTGCTGCTATTATTTAACCAGGATATACATGACATTTCTAAATCATACTTTAACTGAAGAAGGCATTAGTCTCCATGACAGCATTTTTTTCAAAACACTCTACTGTTACTGCTATTATATATGATATTAATTTGTTACATTTGAGTCTGAACTCTGATGAATGGAACCTTGTTGAATTAGTTAATTAATTACTTAAATTAATATGGGTAAAATCAATGAAAAATGAACAAGAAAAGTATTCACTGAGTTCAAGTAGGGGAATAGAAACTTCTATGTTTGTATTATGTGTTGCTTTGTTTGGCTTATATATAATGTAAATAGTAACCCATCTTGACTTACCTTTGTGAAGAATTATTGGACTCTTTGAACATTCTGAATAAATCATTACAGTTTCTCAGTTGTTTAAGAAACCCTCTTTTTTTTTAAATAAAAACAGATGACAAGTGATGTACCATATCAGTTGATACTTTGAGAGGTGTAGTTGTAAGAGTTATTTTTTTTGGGACAGCTATCTTGGAATCAGTTTTTGTTTCTTCTTTCTAGCATCAGTCCAAGGATTTGTTTTTTTTAGTCTTTTAAGAGTAGGGGCCATCCATTCCATTTCTTCTGGGATATATACTATGTTGTTTTTGATGCATATAGCAGCTTTTTCTAAGTCATTAAAGGTTCTCAACTCATTGGCAAAAAGTATTTTTATCTTGGCTGGAAAGGCCAGCTGTGCTTTAATGTTGTTTTGTTTCAACAGTTTTATTATTGGCCAGACTTTTTTCTTTTGTTCTAGTATTCTGGAAGAATAATCATTGTCAAACCTTATCAGGCTTTCATTGTATTTTAAGAAGATTTTAATATTAGTTCCTTATCCAGAAATGAAAGAAATGTTATAACTATGGATCTAGGTGGAGTATTTGTTGAGTTAGAACAAGGTTTCATCAGTGCTTTATGTGCCCTTTCAATTCCAAATGAAAGTTCCTCTTTTAAGTCTAAAAATTCAGGAATCCAGGTTGTTAAGAATGAAATAATGTCTTCTCCTTCAGTGTTTTAAGGCAGACCAAAGATCCTTGTGTTGTTTCTCCTTTCCCTGTTTTCTAAGTCATCTATTTGTTAAGCAGCCATGTATTCTGTTTAAGCAGAAATTCTTTTTGGAATTCTTCCTCTTTGAGTCTCCCTTCAATGTCATTTCGAGAAGTCTCTATATTTATTATTTTTGTATGGTGTTGCTGTAATAGTTCCTTAACAGTATCAGTCTGTTTTTGAGAATTTAATTTGAGGTTTTCTAAATCATTTTTAAAGCCATCCATCTTCAAAGATAGTTCCTGTAAGGTAGATGTCATCAATTGCAGTTCTTTTTTCAAAGCAGCATCTGGATGAGAATTCCTTGAGTTGTTCATCTGCAGTGACTCAATATATCTCCAAGTTACTTGACAGGAAAATGTTTGTATATCTCCACCAAAATTTATATTCATGTAGTTTAGTAGTTTATCCATAGATTTATGACATTTTAAACTTGAAAATAAAAAAAAAATTCCTATATTATTATACAAGTTTATGGAGCTCTCATAATTCACTGTTCTCAGTTGGCCATCCAGGCTCCACCAAAATAGATATTTTCTGTTTTGTTAGAAAGTTGCATCTATTGTTTTATTTTTCTCATTGTAATGTGGACTCTCAACCAGAAGGGGGCATGTTAGAGGGAAATTTGGATAGGTTTTTGGATGACATCAATGACATGTTTTTTTCTTGTGATTCTTCTTTGGAAAATAATTCAGTGAATGCATACTGACTATTAAATACTGATGGCATTTTATATAAAAGCGACTTTATTCTATCATTTATGCATGAAATTATAAAAAAACTTCTCAGCTATGTTGAATTATGCAACAGAAAAAGCCTTTAATGACTTTAAAAAGAAAAAATATGAGGTGAAATATAACTTAACTAAATGAAAATGGTTGGCTCTGAAGAGCTTAAGCCAACGGCATGAGTTCATAGGTTCATAGGTAGGTACTAGGCTATCTGCCCAAAGGCATTTATAATCCTAGCCAGAATGTGTTGGCTTTCGCCGCCCCCTTAGATTAGTTCCATGTGCTTCTGTCCAGCAGAGCCACCAAAGTGATCCCCGGGGTAAACTTTCTGTTTCCCATCCACTCATCAAGGTTTTTTTGAGTGTTAGCGAGGAGCTCTGCCTAATGTAGACTGGAATCTTGTTCCAAATCATGGGAAGTCTCTGGGACAGGAATCTATCCCTCCAGCACGTCCTATTTATTGTTGTGGTGAGGTTTAGATCCCTAGAGCATGTGGCTTGAGGGGATAAGGTTTTCATTAGGTGAAGCATGTCCATCAATTCTGGGTTGGACATGGCCTTGTATGTCAGGCAGAGATCACCTCTGAGTAGGCGGTATGCAACGGAGTACAGCTGGAGTTTCTTCAGTCGAGCTGCATAGGGCATCTGTTTGAGGCCAGTGATCCTCTTGGTGAGGTACTTCTGTGGTCTTTCCAGCTGTTGCAGGTGTCTTGTAAAGTACATCCCAAATGGGGCATTGTACTCTATGATGGGTCTGATGAGTGATGAGTAGAGGGGCACAATGACCTCTTTTGATCGGTATGCGAACCCTTTTGTGATTAGGTGGGCCATGTAGAAGGATTTTCTAACCACTTTGGCAATGTGATTATCAAAGATGAGATTACTATCTACTTGGGTCCCCAGATCCCTTATTATGCCTTCCGTATTTAGGGGACTACCACCTATGTGGTAGTTTGTGGGTACTTTGATTTTTCCAAAGGAGATGACTATGCACTTTTTGGCATTTAGCTTGAGGCCATGATTTTGACAACAGGTGTCTGTCTCAGTGAGACCTTTTTGGAGGATGTCTGTGTCAGCTGGAGAGTCAGTTATAGTCCCTAGTTTACAGTCATCTGAGAACTTGGTCAGCCATAGTCCTCCTGTGCTTGCCTGTACCTCTGAGAAGTATATGCCGAACAAGAGGGGTCCTAGGACTGAGCCCTGGGGAATGCCACTTGTAACCGGTTTAGAGTTGGACCTAGCTCCCGCAACTCTCACCATGTGGGTTCTGTCCATGAGCCAGTTGGCAACCCATCTTGTGATGTAGGGCTTTTTATGTTCATGCTGGTGAGCTTGTCTATAATACCAGAATGAGGAATGGTGTTGAAGGCCTTAGCAAGGTCTAGATAGGCTGTGTGTATGACCTTTCCCTCGTCTATAGCCTTGGTAACTGTCTCAAAGAAGTCCACCAGGTTTAGGAGGCATGATCTGCCCTTAACAAAGCCGAACTTTGCTCCAAATTTGCCAATCTTTAGGCATTACAGTCAACATGCCTAAATCAAAGCTAAGGGTCCAATGTTTGGAGGTTCCCAGTGTCTCTGTTAATGAGTTCCATGATGATGTGCTCCATAGCCTTGCAGACCAAGCTAATCAGGCTTATAGGGCGATAGTTCCTAGGGTCTGGCGATATCGGTCAGTTCAGTGTATTTTGTGCCATTCTGCACTAACTCCGAGCAGATCTGAGCATTGCCACTTAGATTCTTTAATTGTTTAATTGAATTATTTTTTTGGTGGCATTTTTAATGCAGTGATGTGTTTGTTTGCTGGTGTTATGCTTTTTGACTCTTGAAAGCCCTTTTTGTCCAAGGCACTGGAGATTGTATTGGTTTTTGTACATTTTATATTAAAGTTTGGGTCTCTTTCACTGGCCTTGGTTGTTTTTTATATCTTTCTGCCTGTGTCATTTTGTGATCTTTCCAGGATTAAAATACAGATAACTCCCTAAGAGGCAGAGGACGGAGTTCGAATAGAAGACATCAGGCTCATGGCAGGAGAGATCTGCAAAATTAGGGTTTCTGAGATTTTCCGTATAGACCTGTTCAGTGATCCTGAACTGCTGCCTAACTGCCCACCTCTGAAGGCAGTTGGGGGTTATTTGCCTTTGCACCCAGATGCCTGTGCCATTATAACAAAAGATTATTGGGTGCTAAAAGTAATATCCAGGGATTACTTTATACCATTTTTCCAACCCCCCCAAAAGAAACAAGCTTCCTGACATTCCATCTAGTCAGATAGAAGCTGCAGCTCAGGAAATTCAGAAGCTGTTAGACAAAAGAGTCATCCAAGAGGTCCCACCAGACCAGACAGGATTCAGAACTTACTCAAATTATTTTTAGTGCCAAAAAAGAAAAGAGACCAGAGATTGGTTTTGGATCTAATCAACCTGAGCCAATATGTAAAGAAGTCAAAGTTGTAAATGGTCACAGTTCAGTCTATCATGCCTCTTTTACACAAGAATGATTGGATGTGCTCAGTTGATTTTTGGGATGTATATTATCACATGAAAATGGACAGATGATCCAAAAGATACTCGCACATTCAGCTGGGAGCCAGTCACTATCAATTCAGAGTCCTGCCCTTTGGACTCACTACAGCCCTCAGAGTGTTTACCAAATGTATGACAGTGGTAGCAGCTCACTTGCTCAACCAAGCATAGGCCAGGGACTATTTGCTCCAAATTTGCCAATCTTTAGGCATTACAGTCAGCATGCCTAAATCAAAGCTAGTACCAGTTCAGAGCCTGGGGTTCATTGGTGCTCATCTGAGGACTATAAGTCAGACTGCCTCACTACCCACACATCATGTGACCACACTCAAGTCCCAGGTTTAACAAGTCATTTCTCATGCAGTTCCTCCCACCAGGCTAATTCTGCAGGCTGTGGGGTCCATGTTAGCATCTATAGTACTAGTTCCCTTAGTACATTACTATATGCCTGTTCTGCAATGGAGTCTAGCTGTTCAGTGATCTATTCTTCAAAAGCCTCTTTTTTGCTCAGTCAAATTCACTCAAGTATACACAGACCAACTTCAGTGGTGGATCCAATTGAAAGAGAATCTCATAAGTCACTTCTGTAGTCACAGTAACCACAGACACCTCCCAACTTGGATGAGGGGATCATTTTTTGGGAAGGATGGTCCAAGGCATGTGGTCCCCCCAAGAGTCCAATTTGCATTTAATTGTCCTCGAGATGAAAGTCCTTCTGGTGTTGCATGCTTTTCAAAATGTTCTCCCTCTAAGCACCATTGTGATTCAAACCAACAACATGTCTGTAATCTGGTATATCAACAAATAAGGAGGAACTCAATCTTACTTCCTCTGTCGAGAAGCTATGAGAGTGTGTCAATGGGAGATCTTCTCCAACCGCTTTCTAGTGGCAATGCACATCCTGGCAAATCCAAGATACTAATGGACAAACTCAGCAGGTCCATTCTAAAGCTTCATGTGTGGCTTCTTAATCAGTGTTGGAGGAAATGTTCTATTATTGGGTCCAACCTTGCTGCGACCTTTTTACCTCTCCGCATAACAACAAATGCAGCAGATACTTTACCCTGATCCCTCCTCAGGGGGAGTCACTGAGAGATGATCTAGTCCATGTTTGGCCCTTAAGTCTCCTTTAAGCTTATGCTTGAATACCCCTAATTCCAAAATTCTTACAGAAAGCCAGCTGGTTGAAAAGCTCAGCTGTCCTCATTGCCTCCTTCGGCCTTGCCAAGTCTGGTTATCCTTCCTTTGGTTCTTTTTCTTTATCCTCCATGGAAACTAGTCTCCAGTCCAGACCTCTTATCACATTGCTTGAGCATAAAACATCCCAATATTCCAGCCCTCAAATTAACCACATTGCTTCTCCAGTTCTGTTGATAGCTAGAAAGCCCAGGCTACCTTTCCTGGTTCGTAATATTATTTTTTCATCACAGAAAGATTCCACTAAGAAGATTTACAAGAGCAAATGAAAAAGATTTTCAGATTGAGCCATGAAAAATGATGTTGATCCTTTTATTGCCCCCTATTTCTTCTGTTCTGGAGTTTTTAGGTTCTCTTTTTAAAGACGGTGCTAGTTTTTCTTCAATCAATGTACAGTTGGCAGCCATATCAAACTCTCTTTCAGGAGATAAAGCTTCTTGCCTTGCTGCTTCCAAAATATGTAAGGACTTTCTGAAAGGTACCTTCCTACTCAGAACCCCAGTGAAAGATCTGTCACCTCCCCTGGACTTGACAGTAGTACTGCAAGGCTTAATTCAACAACCCTTTGAACCTTCAGCAAAAACTGACTTAAAATTCCTGTCTTGGAAAACAGCCTTTTTAGTTGCTATTATGTCTGCAAAACAGATTTCTGAACTCCATACGCTTTCATCAAAAACCCAATACATTGTTTTTCATAAACACAGGGTTACCTTATGACCCAGTCCTTCTTTCCTACCAAAAGTGGCTTCTGAATCAGATATAAATCAAACCATTCAATTACCATTCTCCTTTCCAAAAATTTCAAACAAAGGAAAGTATATGCTACATATTTTCGACTATTACATTTCTACATACACAGAACAAAAGAACTGAGAAAAACAGACCGGCCATTTGTCTCCTTTTCGCCGAGTAGACTGGATTCTCCAATTTCTAAAGTCACATTGACCAAATGGATAACTAACTGCATTTCCTGGATTTATTCTCAGTAAGGCCTTCCCCTACCAAAACTACCTAAGGCCCATTCAACTAGATCCATGGTCACCTCATCTGCCTTCTTGCCAAGAACATCCACTGATGATATTTGTGCAGCAGCCACATGGTCTAATGCTCATACCTTTATTACTCATTAAAGCTTGGGACTTAATTTTCAGAAGCAGAGCTACCTTTGGTTCAGCAGTTCTCTGGAATATTTTTCCATGAGGGCCACCCAAGATTTATGTAGCTGGGGACTCTGTCCCCTACATGGAGGAAGAATGAGAAGGACAACATAAGATATTAAAGTTATGTACTCACCATAACTAAACATCTGTATTGTTCATTTTTATTCTTCCTGAACTCACCTCCTTCCTTCCCCCTTCCTGTCATCTTCTGGAGTGACTTGATGGTTTTTTTGGAACTTTTAGTTCTGAGTTTGAGCCCTGCTCTAATTTTCTGTTCTTCTCCTTTATTATACTGAAATCCTTATGGCAGAAAACTCAAACTGAGCTATTGGGAATGGGCTAGGGCATTGTGGGTAGAGGGAGAAGCTCAAAAGTTGGATCCGAAGTCTGTAGAATGAGGCAAAGTCTGATCCGAGGACCGGATCTATAACCCATATATTGAGGAAGAAAGAAAATGGACAACACAGATGCCAAGTCTTGGTGAGTACAAAACTTAAATTTTTGCAGAGTTTCCTGCTCAGTTTGTTCAGCTGTCAAAGGCCATATATTTGGATTTCAAGTGAGAGTTA
This sequence comes from Protopterus annectens, assembly GCF_019279795.1. NCBI lineage: Eukaryota > Metazoa > Chordata > Ceratodontiformes > Protopteridae > Protopterus > Protopterus annectens. The sequence continues at coordinate 1,896,713,230 of NC_056731.1, read as the reverse complement.
AGGTAGGTGCAATCCTACTGGAAGTATCTACTTTAAACAGAGGGACTAGGCAAGGTTATCTTCTCTACCCATTATTATGTGTTTACTTGGAACCCTTTATGGGAAAAATTAGGCACTCTCAGATACTGAGCTACTTATGAGGCCAGCTCGAATTAAGGATAGCCCATTTTGCTGATAATATAATACTGAGACTTGATAATCCCAACATAGACCTAAATTTAAATTGATAGAGGAGTTTGGTCACTGGTCAGGCTATAAGATTAACATGGAGAAAACCAAGGCTTTAGGCTTTGAGGATAAATATGCCATATGTGGGGTAAAGTTACATCAGTTTGTGTTTGGCTTGCTTTTTGCAAATTATTTTAACATAAACAATGAGTAAGGTAAGGATTAGCTTAGAGAAGATTAAGCATTTGAATTTTGAGTTTGATTAACATATTCAGGTGTTGCACTGGCATGTTCTCCCTTTATACTCTGGCCAAGCCTTTTGATCTTCTCTGGATTGTGTATTATAAAGACCTGAATGAGGATTTTTTACTAGGGATGGGTTTTGGTAGAGTTGCCAGGGGTAAGATTACTTTACCTAAAGGTAAGGGGGAACTTGGCAGTCCAGATATTGCAGTTTACTGACAAGTTATTCAGTGAGTGAGACTGGATTTGTTGCATGAGGAAGAATATCACTCAGTGTGAAAAGAGATGATTAAAGAATGGGAGACTATGAGATTAGATAGAGGGTTTTTTTTGGGGGGGGGGCTGAGGATTTGAAGCTGACTCATCTGATGATGCAAGTTCTTAAAAAAGAAACTGGTAAAATATGGAGATAAATACCATACAGAGATTGCTTAGATGGCATTTTGCCTTTAGGAGGAAGGATAAGATGAATAAGAACTTAGTGTATAGGTGGAAATCCAGGGGGTTGAGTTTGAGATATTGGGAGTAAATGATTGTGAAAGGGGAGATGAGGCATTGGAATATGGTAAAGTTGAGATGGGGATTGCATCAGTAGTTAGAAGAGTATGACCCATTAAAAAGTGAGACAGCGAAGATGAATTGGAAGAGAATTGCTGAGAATAATTGGCCTTAATTGATTAAGTGGGTTCAGTGCAGGAGGCAGGATTTTGGTAGGGCAAGAAAGCTTATACCATATTGCAGAAGGATATGGGGAAAAAAACTTACCTCTTGAAAAAGAATGTGAAAGGAAATTAGAAATAATGATAGACTCTTTTGCATGGGAACAGATATGGTTTCAAACTGGTAAAGCATTAAGGTCTAAGAAATGGATTTTTGCTTGGCAATATTTGCATAAATATTTTACACACTGGACAGGCTTAGATAAATGTGGCTGAATAACAGAGGGTACTGTTGGAGGTGTGGGGAGGACAACTGTGGAGATCAGTTTCACATTTTCTGTGAATATCAGCATTTAGACTACTTGAAGACTGGATTTGGAAGATATTCAGAGGTTAAGACAGGGCAATCATTTCTTGACAAAACATTTCTTCTCTCTAGGGATAGATTTGCCTGAGTTGGAGGATAGAGGGAAGGTGGTTGAGATTATATGGATAGTGATGATTGCTGTCAAAAAAGCAATAACTAGGAAGTGGAAAACAAAGGATTCCCCACCCCTGTAGGATATAGTTAGTATAGTTGAACAGATTAGGTCTCAATAATGGAATGTTTGGGATAAACAACACTAGAACGTTAAGGGAAAGATGGAAGATTTGGGAATGTTTTAGTGTGGAGACGGCTACTGCTTATTAGGTGTTCCTCTTTTGGGTTGCTTGTCATTACATCTTTCAAATTTCTCAGTTGGGTGTCATGGTATATGTGAAGATTGGGGAAAGATGGGTGAAGGCTGCCAGCCTAGTCAAAAAGAATTTGATACATAATTCTATCATTTGTATAAATAAATGTAAAATACAGTATTGTGTTTTTAAATGAAAGAAAATACTGTAAAATGTGAACTTTAAGATTGTTGCAACATTGCCTTCTGCTGTAAAGAAAATCATGCCAAGCACTTCAAATGTTCTTTGAAGTTACAATTATCTAAAAAGTGGTGCCGAAGTGTCTGACTGAACACATTCTTTCTATTGTCTTAACTTAAGGAATCATTGTTAGAGTATACATGTGAAATGTCTTTTATTGTTGTAGTTTCCTGAGCAGGTGTTAGCTTGCTAAATAATGCAGTTTGTTTGCCTGGGAACTCCAGACTAAGTATCAAGATGATGTAATGTGAATACTGGGAAAACCTAAGTGTCAAAATGATGTAATTTGGGAGGGCCTTAGCAGAGCTGTTTGTTAGTGTTTTAAAAACTATTGTTCAGTGAGAGACTAAAAACATTTGTGTTGGACCATCAACCCCAGTACTGCTTATGCTCTTTATGTATGTAAGTAAGATTATAGCACTGTGTTTTCTCTTAAGAATAGCTAAAGATTAGAAAGTTAGATTACGTGTTTTTTTTTTGACATCAGACCTGTCCTACTGTATTATTTTAAGTTTCTGTGTGATCTCTGAACTCTTGGATATCTCTCAGGTGCAGTAGTATTGTCTTGTGTTTTGATTATTTGTTATTAAATATTTTAAAAACCTTTACCTGTGGCTGGTTTGTGTAGAGAAGTAGGCTCTAGAGTACATTGCATATTTATAGAGATTATCGTAATAGGTCACTCTAATAAGCCTTAAACTGAATAGTCACATTGCCAATTGGATAATAATATTGCACAGCAATAATTGGACACCCTTTCAAGGGCCTTTGGGTAGCTGATAATATTATCTGGTGGTGGCAGGAATTACTACCGTATAGTCTGGATAAGGGGCACAACTAGAGAATCTGTGTCAGCCTTTCCCAGGAGTGTCTGTGAAGTTGTATAAATGCTTATCTCAAAGTGTGGGTGTGTGTCAGCAACCTGGGCAGGGATACGAAGCACTGGTTGGACAGAGAGGGTACTGGAGGTTAGCTTGCCAGCTAGGCTGAGATCTGGACCCTATAACTGTGCCAGTGGGGAGTCTTATTGGGGACCTGGAGAGCAAGGGAGCAACCACCCTCAGACTGACTGCGATCTCTGTGTGCACTTAAGGGAAATTGTACTTTACTGTGTGTATTAGGTATCCTTTCCTCTTCCAGGAGACAATCTCTTTGGTGTTAGTGGTGAGGATTGAGGCTCCTTGATTGCTGGACCAGGGCACGGTCATCACAAGTGGTGGCAGGGGTGGGGGTAAGATATCCTCACAAGTGGTGGCAGTGGTGGGATAGAGTGAATCCTGTAGCTTATGTACAGTGATCTCTGAAAGTGTTTTGCACTCTAAATCAGCCACACAGAGTATACTCAGAGTTCAGATCACAATTGTTTTATTTCTTTTGTTAGCTTAGTCAGGATGAGCAGGCAGCATGTTAGCACAGGAATATGGAAAGCTGAGAAGCAGCCAGCTGGTGTAGATGTGCCAGGCTAGGGGACTGGTGCATGGAAACCTGACTAAGGCAGACCTTATTGCAGCCTTGGTTATAGCTGCATCAGTAAACAGCATCCAGGAGGACAATCAAACTGGAAGTGGAGTTACAATATCCTCGGAGAATGGACAGCTCAACCTTTCTGCGAAGGATAATCAGACTGGCAGTGGAGATACAATATCCTTGGGGAATGGACAGCTCAACTTAAAAATCCACATGGAGATAAAGAGACTTGAGTTGGAGGTCAGGCGTTTGGAGATAGATGCTGAAGAAAAAGAGCTTCAGAGGAAGAATGAGAGGGAAATGCTGACTCTTCGCCAGAGTCAACAAGGTAATGGGGAAGGGAGTAACTGGACACCAGAAGTATAACAGGTCAGTACATTTCTTCCACAATTTAAAGAGGGGGATAATTTTGATAGGTTCCTTCACATGTTTGAAAGGGTATGGAAACAGTATAGTGTTGACCAAAGACTCTGGGTACGGTTCCTGACCCCCCTTACTCTATGAGAAAGCTGTAACTTGTATATCACAAGTGCCTGACTCTGTCTGTTTTGATTATACTGCTGTAAAGAAATGTCTGTTACAATGTTTTAAGCTAACACCTGAAATGTATAGGAAAAAGTTTTGTGAGCATAGACACAAGGCAGATGAAAATGTATGTGAATATGTTGTTGAACTGAGCACTTATTTTCATAGCTGGGTGAATGGATGTCAGGTCACCACTTTTGAAGGGCTGGCAGACCTTTTGGTGAGGGAACAAGCCCTTAGTACTTTGCCTGAGGACATGAGGATCTGGTTAGCTGATAGACAATGTGCTACTTCAGATGAGTTGGGGAAGAAAGGAGACCTATACCTGGCCAGCAGGGCTGCCCTGCACAGGAAGGGGACCCCCAATACTGTTCATGGGTCTAAAGGAACCCATGGTGGGCAACACAGACTGCCCCAACAGAATCCGCCAGTAGCAGGTGAAGCCACTAGTCCAGGGACATGTCCAGGAACTAGAGTTAAATGTTTTGAATACAACCAGTGGGGCCATGTGGCATGTAGATGTCCACGGATGCAAGGTGGGGAACCAAAGGTGAGGGAGCCAGTAAGTGGGAAAGACAAAATGCCAATAGTAGGTTGTCTTAAGACAACAGGGGTATGGAACTACCATCCTGCAGATGTCCTGAGAGGGAAGGATTTGGATGAGGCAGTACTATGTACTTATGTAGTTGCACGCAGTGAGGCTAGGTGACAAGCATGTAAGTCTGGTAGCCTGGGAGAGACCCAGACAGACTGCATACTTGCAGCCAGGACTGCTGAGGTGGTTACTTCAGGGAGTGACCTACGCTGTAGCAGTGAGACTGAATGTGAGCCACAGCTGCTTGTGGGTACTGATGTTCCCTTGGACAGGGTAACTGCAAAGGTAGAGGTGAGTAGTAGTACCCAGGCCGACAGTGAGGCACCACTATCAGAGGATGCCAGACTTCCTATGGAAAGGGAGCTGGGAAGGGATACAAGGAGAGAGTTGAGACAGGCTCAGCTCTCAGACCCTACATTGCAAGGCCTAAGGCAGGTAGCTAAGGAGGCATCTGATTCTCAAGGGAAGGGGGAATCTGTATACTGGGACAAAGGGTTACTATACAGAAAGTGGACCCCTGGGGGGGGTAGACGGTGAGAGAGTACAGCAGTTGGTAGTGCCTAGAGCTTACCATCTGGTGCTTCTAGCGATAGCCCATGATATTCCCTTTGCAGGTCATATCGGCATAAAAAGTACAAAGAGGCATATTATGCAAAACTTCTATTGGCCTGGAATTTTCTGAGATGTAACAGGGTACTGCAGGATCTGTAAGCAGTGCCCAAAGGTAGGCAAGGCAGGAGACAAGGTGAGAGCTCCTTTAATGCCTTTGCCTGTGATTGAGGAAAAAAACTAAGTGTCAAATGATGTAATTTGGGAGGGCCTTAGCAGAGCTGTTTGTTAGTGTTTTATAACTATTGTTCAGTGAGAGACTAAAAGCATTTGTCTTAGACCATCAATCCCAGTACTGCTTATGCTCTTTATGTATGTAAGTAAGGTTATAGCACTGTGTTTTCTCTTAAGAATAGGTAAAGATTAGAAAGTTAGATTAAATGTTTTTCTTTGACATCAAACCTGTCCTCCTGTATTATTTTTAGTTTCTGTGTGATCTCTGAACTCTTAGATATCTCTGTGGTGTAGTAGTATTGTCTTGTGTTTTAATTATTTATTATTAAATATTTTAAAAACCTTTACCTGTGGCTGGTTTGTGTAGAGAAGTAGGCACTAGAGTACATTGCATATTTATAGAGGTTATCGTAATAGGCCACTCTAATAATACCTTAGACTGAATAGTCAAATTACCAACTGGATAGTAATATTGCACAGTAATAATTGGACACCCTTTCAAGGGCCTTTGGGTAGCTAATAATATTAGCTGGTGGTGGCAGGAATTACTAATAGTCTGGGTAAAGGGACACAACTAGAGAATCTGTGTCAGCCTTTCCCAGGAGTGTTTGTGAAGTTGTATAAATACTTATCTCAATGTGTGGGTGTGTGTCAGCTTCCTGGGCAGGGACACGAAGCACTGGTTGGACAGAGAGGGTACTGGAGGTTAGCTTGCCAGCTAGCCTGAGATCTGGACCCTATAGCTGTGCCAGTGGGGAGTCTTATTGGGGACCTGGAGAGCAAGGGAGCAACCAGCCCCAGACTGACTATGATCTCTGTGTGCACTTAAGGAAATTGTACTTTAATGTGTGTATTAGTTATCCCTTCCTCTTCTAGGAGACGACCTCCCTGATGTTAGTGGTGAGGACTAAGGCTACTTGATTGCTGGACCAGGGCACGGTTGTCACAGTATATATTATAGATTCTTCTGTTGGTGTGGAATTAAATAACTCATGTCTTAAACTGGATGGGGTTTATTGGTTTTGCTGCCTTGTGTGATTTCCCATGTTCTTACTCATTTTTGAGAGGGAGACCTGTTCCTTAATATTATGAATGTTTGTGATTTATTGTATTGTTGTATAAGAAATTAGGATTTGGTATTACTGATTGGAAACGGTAATAGCACCATGTCGGTGAGCCATTTCTTTACTTTTCTTTTTTTGCTTATCATTTCTTTTCCTATACTTTACTACTTGGAACATCTGTAATGTTGTTCCTTTTTTGGTTGATCTGAATAAATGTTTTCTAAAAGGAAAGCTATGCCATTATACTATTAAGAGCTAATAAATATATATCATTATAGGTTATTTTTTAGATAAAACATGTTAAAATTGTCCTTACCTTTAAGCAGATGTTCTGTATATTCTGCAAATGTGTATTTTTCAGGTTTTTGCCTCATCACAGTCTGTCGATAAGGAATCTTTATTTCCTTACATTCTGTAAAGCTTTACAAACATGCGTGTTTCAGGTTTCTGCCTCGTCATGTAATGTGGATGAAGAACATCAGGAATGTTATTACATAGTACTGTTTCATCAAAGCATATTTTCAATAAAAGATGTTAAAATACATCAATACATAAACTTTTCAGTTTCTGTTATGCAAAGACTTTGAAGCTGTCATTGGAATTTTATCTTCTTACATTGATTCTGTGCTGTCTTTACAGATGTTGTCAACAGAAAACTTTTTTTGCTTCACCAGATTTTATGAATACAACATTTTTTTAGCTTTTCTGCTAAGTCTTTTATCATGCTGAAGTTTTTTTTTTTGCTTCATCATATTTTACAAACTAAAACAATGAGTAAAAAGGTCACAGAAAAAACAATCAGTTAAAAACACAAAAAGAAAAATCTAGCAAAGATAGACTTTCCACTGTGTGATACCTTAAACCTCTTGTACCAGAGGTGACATGGGATAGATGCAAATTACCCTTTTAGGATATCAGGTGTTTCACCTAAATGGCAATTCTGAATGTCCATGACATTTTCTTTTATGTTAAGTCCATAAAGAGACTTAAAAAAAAGTCACGGACATTCAAGATTGCCATTCAGCTGAAACACCTGATATCCTTAAAGGGTAATTTGCATCTATCCCATGTCACCTCTAGTACAAGTGGTTTAAGGTATCACACAGTGGGAAGTCTAGCTTTGCTAGATTTTTCATCATATTTTACAGGTAATATTGCAAGGCCGAGTCTATCTTAGAGCATGACTGACTTTGATAAGATTTGATCAATTTTAATTTAAAAAGCTTCTTTCTTCTAAAGTCAGTGTGAGTAATACTATAAGAAATATACAAAAGACATTTTAAAATTAGGAAATCCATTATGTGTCTCACTCAAAGCAGGGAATTCTATTCATAGAATTTGCAATGGGTTTCCAAAGTATGAAGAATTGGTTACAGTGGTACTTACAAAGTAAATCTCTCAATTTCTGCTCTACAATCTCTTTCAAATGTTTTCAAAGTTAAATTTCCTGATCCAATGTTATATTTTTCAACTGACTCTGTGGCTGGGTTATTGTATCCGACCAGGATCAATCGTGATGGTTTTTCAAGAGCTTGGATCCAGGGCTCTGATTCTTCCCCAACCCACAATCTGTTTACCAGATATGCTTGATCCTTCAGAATGTTTGACCTAAGGGCTCAACATTTAGGACAAGTGATTTTTTTTTTACTGTTTTTGGATAATTTGCTGCTTAGTCACTTTTATAACATTTTCTTCTATCTTCTTTTGGAAACGTAGTCACTTGTATTACCTTTTCCTCTATCTTATTTCAGAAGGTGCTTTGACCTTTTTTGCTTTGCCTCCTTTCTGACCCTTGTTAAAAAAAAAAAAAATATATATATATATATATATATATATATATATATATATGTGTGTGTGTGCGTGTAGCTTATAGGTTCAATAGCTAAATTCTAGGCTAGCTGCCCTTGTGGACCGTTTTAAGCCTATCCAATTTCCCTTTTTGTGCTGACATTAACCTATTCCATGGCTGATAATTTTGTATTAACCCTAATAAGAATAAGTTGGATCCTGTCATAGATAATTTGAGGGGACTCATGCATAGGATAAAGCATTTAGGAGCTGCACTTGCCTAGTAGTAGAAAAGGGGCAGTACAATTGTAAATGTTCTGTTTCCCATCTATAAATCCAAGTTACACTTGAATACTGACAGGGATGAACTTTGTTTTATGTGGATGGGAAGTCTGTTCCCGAACAGCAATATCTTCTGCGAGATATACATGTCCCTCAAAACCATTCTGTTGGTGTTGTAGAGAGGTTTAGATCCCTTGACCAAGTGTTTCTGATCCTATATGACTTGCTGATGTGTGGTAAATGCATTAGTATTGGATCAGAGGATGCCTTGTATGCCAGCGCACGTCACCACTTAGCAGTCTGTAGGATGCCGAATATAGTGACAGAACTTTGAGTCAGTCCATGTAGGATATACTGTTTAGACCTTGTATCATTTTAGTAAGGTATTTCTGTGGGTGTTCCATTCATTGCATGTGTCTGGGCAGGTACATGCCAAATTGGATATTATATTGAATGATTGGTCTAGTGAGGGCTGAGTAAAGGGGGGAAATAACATTCCTAGATCTAAACACAGTCCCCTCGTTTATAAGCTGTGCAATATAGAAGGACTTTCTTACAACAATGGACACATCTTGATCAAAAGTTTGGTCACTGCCCACAGATGTTCCTAAATCCCACATAACTGTGTCAGCTCTTAGCAGTGTATTGTCAATGTGGTAGTTCCCTGGAGTAGATGACTTCCCAAAGGATAAAATTATGCATTTTTGGCATGTAGTTTCATTTCATGATTTTGCCAACAGTTAGTTATATGGGACAAACCTTCCTGCAGAATGGCTAAGTCATTTGGGGATTTAATTACTGCACCTAGCTTGCAGTCATCTATAGACTGAGTCAGCCAGAGCCTTTTGGTAATGCCTTTTACTTCAGAAAAAAGATGCCAAACAGGAGAGGTCCCAGCACAAACCCTGTGGGCCTCCACTGATGACAGATCTCTTTGTGGCAGTAACTTCCCCTGTTTTGATTTTCTGCATCCTATCTGTCAGTTAGTTGCCAATCCAGCAGGTGACATATGAATTTACTCTAGTTTTTTTATTTATTTTTTTTAAGCTTTTTTTACTATACTCAAGTTTAGAATTGTGTCAAAAAGCTTTGGCCAGGTTGAGATATGCAGTCTGTACCATTTTTGCCTTCATCCATTTCTTTGGTGACCTTTTCAAAAAAATCCACGAGGTTGACTAAGCATGACCTGCCTTTAATTAATCCAAACTGAGATGAGTCCAGTGTTTGCAGGTTCCATATGTTCTGATTGATTAGTTCCATGATAAGTCTTTCCACGGCTTTGCATATGAGGCTGGTCAGACTTATGGGTTTATAATTGCCTGGGTCCCATGGAAGGTTCTCCCTTATGCAGGGGGAATGACTATAACTTTTCTCCATTCACTTGGTACAAAACCTGTATGAAGGTTGAGATTGAACAATGTTGTTAGGGGTGTGGGTACATCATACTTCATGCTATTTAAAATGTATCCAGGAATATTGTCAGGACCTTTCCTTAACTTTCCTTTCCTTCTTAGCATTACTAGTGTGTGTGCTATTTATCGAGTTAGAGTTCTGCTTACTTAGGTAAAGCTGTTATGTTGTAAACATTTTTTTATGTAAGCACTGATGTTATGTGATCCTATCTCGCCTACATTCTGACTGATGGGTTCGGAGCCGATCCCTCGGCTCCGACTCGGCACGCTTATGCCAAAGAGCGAAGTCTCTAATTGGCTGAGCTTACTATATCCCAGGATGCACCACTACCAGTCCCCCAGATCTCGTTTGCCGCTAACTAGCGAAGACGTGGTCTCGAGCTGGCTGAGCTAAGTAGTGGTTTTTTTCACTAACTTTCTGTCAGAAATTTGCTAATTTCTAAACAAAAAGCTGTTTTAACGGCTACTCTGTTGCTGTGTGTGTGTTTGACAATTTTTCTGTGGAAAATTTGTGTGTGATTGATACTTGTTCTGGTTACAGGCTCCCTCGGTCTATAGGGCCTTTCCTACTGGTTAATTCCCTTTTAAAACAACCTTAGGGTTTCTTTATTCTTTTTTCCTTATACGGTTGTTTACTGTTGTTCAATTTGGTTTTGTTGTGAACGGCAAGTTAATCTTGACTAAAAATAAGTTTGTCTGTGAGAAAGTACTTATTTTTTGCTTATAATGTCTCAAGCACCTAGGCCTTCGGGCTTCAAGAAGTGCACTAAATGTAGCTTTAAGATGTCTATCACGGATGACCACTCTCTGTGTGTATATTGTTTGGGCGCCAAACATTTGCAGGAGTCCTGCAGCGTGTGTCACGCTTTTTCCTCGAGGGTCCTCCAAGAGAGGAAAAATAAGCTTATATTAAAAGGCCTTATAAAACCCTCTTTTGAAGAAGCTTTAGCATCCTCTCCTTCTCCTGCTAAAAAGAAAAGGGCATCGGCTCCGACCAGTCCGTCGGATCCGACCGCCAAAAGACATAGGCAGGCTTCTCCTTCGGCTCCAAGGACTTCGGAGCCGAGGGCGGAACGGTCTGCCTCGATGCCACCAGTCTCGACTCCTCTGGCTTCGGAGCCGATGGCTGGGGCATCGAGGCGGTCACCTTCATCGGCTCCACTGGTCTCGGAGCCGATGAAGGTTGTCCGCTCAGACACTTCCTCCTCGGCACCTAAGTCCTCCTCGGCACCGATGGAAACTAGTTTGGGTATTCCTTCGGCGCCGATAGTCATCGAGTCGCCTCGGAGCCAGTCCCCTAGCCCCTTGGGGCCGTTGGAGAGGCCATCTCGAACCCGTTCAGTATCCTCTAGGTCATCGAGGATGTCAGATTCGGACATAGACAGGGTGCTCCAAAGACTGTTCCAGTCCCCAGTCTTTCAAAAATTTGTTTCGGCTCCGACCCAGTTGGCTTCGGAGCCGATAGCCCATGCCCATGTCATTACCATTCCTCCTCCGACCGCTTCGGCTCCGTCGGAGCAGGTGCTGTTGGAGCCGGTGGAGATCCTAGGGTCGGCTCCGACCCTTACTCCAACCCCGGCCTTCGGGTCCGAGTTTGGCACGCGGACTTCTTCGGCTGGACCCGGGGGTGACGTTTCGGGACCTATGTTGTCGGTTCTGAGCCTCCCTCTCGGTGCTTCGGCCGCGGGACTTCCGGCTGCAGTCATGGCTCCGGGGACCGGACACTCCCAGGATTCTGGGGGTCTGGCTTTCAGAGCTATGAGGAGTGCCTTGGCCAAGTCTTCTTCGGCCATCTCTCCGGCTTTACCGGCACCTTCCCTGGGCGTGGAGACTGGGTCTTTGGCAGTTCCCCTGTCCTTAGGCAGCGGAGCCCCGGGGCCTGAGGTTACCCCCACTGGGGGTTCCCCTCCTCCTGAGGGTTCTTCGGAGTTGTCTTCAGAGGAGCCCCCAAGGAAGAGATCGTGCAAGAGGAAGCACGTGGACTCCCCTGAGTCTCTTACATCGGACACTGATCTTGATGATGCAGAGGGGTCCCCGAAGTCGTCCTCGGATGATGTCTCATTCGCAGACATTCTAGAGATCCTCAAACAACGAGGCGGCTGGATATCCAAACCCCCCTCTGCTGATGAGTCAGTGCTTCTCAAGGCCTTTGGGGCTCAGCCCTCCGCCTCCTGGGTGTCTCCGCCCTTCGACGAGCTCCTGGATTTGGTTTGTCGGAGGGCGTGGGAACATCCAGATACTGTGGAACCAGTGCCTTCTCGCCCTAACAAATTTTTGTCTGCCCCACCCGAGAAGGAGTTCTTGACAAAAGGCGTGGCTGTAGATGCCATGGTGGAGTCATCTGCTACACAACAGGACGTGGCAGAGGCTTCAACGTCCGTCCATCCTCCTAATAAGGAGTCTAGGAGCATGGACCGGTACGGGAAGCGCACCCTGACTTCAGCGGCCTTTACACTAAGGTCCCTGAATTATTTGGCACATTTTACCAGGCTACAGAGGGATCTGGTCAAGGAGCTGTCAGATTCCCTCTCGGGTAACCTACCTGAGCAGCTAGCCCAGTCGGTTAGCTCTCAGTTGGCTATCCTTACCTCGATTGCTAACTCGTCCATGAGGCTCATTTCATATGCAGCCGAAGGGGCGGGCAGAGCGGCAGGCACAGGCGTGGCTCTACGGAGACAAGCCTGGCTCCGTTTGTGTCATTTTGCGGAGGCCTTCAAGTCTTCCTTCGCCGACGCTCCCTTTGATGGGTCCTCTTTGTTCGGACCTAAGGTTAAAGACACTCTTACCCGCTGTGAGCAAGAGGGAAAAACTTTATCTGCCATAGGTGCACGTTATTCCACCCCCTTTCGGCCTTATCCCAAGGCTAAAGGAGGAGGGAAGATGTGGTTCCGCAAATCACGTAAGTTTTTTCCTCAACAGCAGGAAGATTCCCCTTCCAGAGGCAGAGGACGGGGAAATTTTTCTGGGAGACGCCGTCCCAGAGGCGGCAGAGGGCCCCGCAATTCTGGAGACCGCGAGTCCTTTCGTGGCTCTTCAGCCTCCCACACTTCATGAGGGATTGCCCGGCTGTGCTGCTCCGGAGCCAGTCGGGTGCCGTTTTGCCAAGCACCTAAAAGCCTGGGAGTCTATCACTCAGGACAGATGGGTGCTTCGGATTATTGCCGGAGGTTACACCATTCCCTTCACACACTCACCCCACCGTCCAAAAAAATCCCGGACCCACCACCCAGTCAAAGGGCAATTGCAGCCGCAGAAGCCTCAAAGCTGCTAGGAAAAGGAGTCATCCAACCGGTCCCCACAGACCAAATCGGATCCGGAAATTACTCAAGGTTCTTTTTAGTGCCAAAAAAGACAGGGGACCTGAGACCAATATTGGATCTCAGCAAACTAAACCAATCCGTCATGAAATCCAAATTCCGAATGGTCACTTTACAATCCATTCTCCCATTGTTGGAGAAGGATGTTTGGATGTGCTCCATAGATCTCAAGGACGCCTATTATCACATACCAATACATCGGGCGTCCAGGAAGTATCTGCGCTTCAGCCTGGGAGACAGTCATTTCCAATTTTGTGCACTGCCCTTTGGTCTCACCACAGCCCCCAGGGTGTTCACCAAGTGTTTGGCAGTAGTGACTGCTCACCTGAGGAGTCTTGGATTCCAAGTGTTTCCCTATCTGGACGACTGGCTCCTGACTGCCACCACCAGGCATCTACTAATGGACAACCTCAAAGCCACCATCTCCCTAGGTACTAACCTGGGAATTACATTCAATTGGTCAAAGTCTGTCTTGCTGCCCTCTCAGTGCATAAGGTTCATAGGAGCAGAGATAGACTCAAAATTGATGCGCGTCTTTCTTCCTACCAAAAGGATTCAGACTTTACAAGGTCAAGTTCAAGCCCTGCTTTCAAGATCCAAAGCCCCAGCCAGGATGGTCCTGCAACTTTTAGGTTCGATGTCTGCCACGGTTCTCCTAGTTCCACTGGCAAGATTGCACATGAGGATTCTTCAGTGGCTGTTATCGACTCAATGGTCCTTTCAGAATCTCCCCCTCAATCACCCCATTATGATTACAGAAACGTGCAAACGGGACCTCCGCTGATGGCTTCAGCCATCCAATCTGAATCAGGGAAGACCTTTTGTTATCCCCCCTCCGGTGGCCACCCTGACGACGGATGCCTCCCAGACGGGGGGGGGGCATTGTCTGGGCAGGTTAGTTCAGGGTTCTTGGCTTCCAGACGAAACCTTTCTCCATATCAATGTATTGGAAATGAGGGCTGTACTTCTGTCCCTACAGGCCCTCCACAAGTTTCTCCCTCAAGGCATTATCGCTATCCACACAGACAACATGTCGGTGGTCTGGTATCTAAACAAACAAGGAGGGACCAGATCTTACCCCCTTTGCAGAGAGGCCATGAGGGTGTGGGAATGGGCTGTAGCTACCAACCATTTCTTGGTAGCGACCCACATTCCAGGGAAATCCAATATATTGGCAGACAGATTAAGCAGGACGATTCTCTCTCCTCACGAGTGGTCCCTGAACGAGACAGTAGCAGCTCAGGTTTTCAGAAGATGGGGAACCCCGTGCTGCGACCTGTTTGCAACACCACAAAACGCAAAGTGCAAAAGGTTCTTCTCCTTGACTCCACGTCAGGGGGAGGCAGCTATGGATGCTCTAGTCCAACCTTGGCCAACAGGACTACTTTATGCCTTTCCTCCGGTTCCACTTCTCCCCAAAGTCATCCAAAAAGCTTCTCGATTGGGGTCCACAATGATACTAATTGCTCAAGACTGGCCTCGCCAGGTATGGTTTCCTACCTGAAGAAACATGCTGTGGACGATCCTTGGTTTTTGGATCTAACTCCGGATCTGCTGATTCATCAATCGGGACGACAACACCAGTCCCTTCACACTTTGAAATTGACAGCTTGACTCCTCCACTTCCGACTTTAGTCAGAAATCATAGCTTAGACCCGGAAGTTATTCACATTTTATCTTCGGCCCACAAACCCACCACTAAGAAATTGTACCTCAGTAAGTGGAAGAGGTTTGCTATCTGGGCTCAACTCAGGGGCTTAGACCCTATCACTGCCCCGATTCCAGAGGTTTTGAAATTTTTAACATCCTTGTTTAATCAAGGATCTTCAGTCTCTACCATTAAAGTCCAACTAGCAGCTATTTCTAAATTTCACGAATCCATGGATCCACCATTGATGAGCAGCAGATTATGCAAAACTTTCATTAAAGGTGCTGGGCTGTTAAGACCCCCAGTTTTTCATCCTGCGCCCCCGTGGGATCTTGATTTGGTACTTCGTGCCTTAACATCTTCCCCTTTCGAACCGGCTGCTACATGTGAGTTGAAATATCTGTCTTGGAAAACTGCCTTCTTAGTTGCAATTACCTCTGCAAGAAGAGTTTCAGAGCTTCAAGCCCTATCTATCAAACCACCGTACTTGATTTTTCACAAGGATAGAGTATCACTTAGGCCTAACCCATCTTTTGTCCCAAAGGTTTGTTCTAATCTCTGTCTCCAACAATCTCTAGAGTTACTAGTTTTCTTTCCAAAATTCTCCAACGAAGCGGAGTACACCCTCCATAAATTGGATGTTCGCAGGCAATTGCGCTTCTATCTAGACAGGACTCAGCAATTTCGAAAATCAGACCAGTTGTTTGTGTCCTTTTCAGACAATAAATTGGGTAAAACCATCACTAAAGCTACTATCTCCAAATGGATTAGAGATTGTATAACTCAGGCTTATTCCTCTTCAAATAAGCAACTTACAACAGCTATCAAAGCTCACTCTACCAGAGCTATGGCTACTTCTATTGCTTTTCATTCCAAGCTCGCTATTTCTGAGATTTGTGCTGCGGCTACTTGGTCCAACCCGCACACTTTTATTTCCCACTATAAATTGGATGTAGCATCTAAAGGGCGAGCATCATTTGGTTCCACGGTACTCAGGAGTGTTTTCCAGTGAGCCACCCAGGATTCAGGTGCTAGGGACGCTGTCCCATCAGTCAGAATGTAGGCGAAATAGGATCACATAACATCTTTTAGTTATGTACTCACCATAACTTCAGATGTTTGGGATCCATCTTGCCTACATTCCTAACACCCACCCTCCTTCCCCCTGCCTTGGAGATCAGAAGAGATTGAACGGTTTTGAGTTCTACTGTTTTTATCTTGTTTCATCTGACTATGTTATATAAGCAGTGCGTGCATGTGTGCATGTATGCGGACAAACTAGATCTGGGGGACTGGTAGTGGTGCATCCTGGGATATAGTAAGCTCAGCCAATTAGAGACTTCGCTCTTTGGCATAAGCGTGCCGAGTCGGAGCCGAGGGATCGGCTCCGAACCCATCAGTCAGAATGTAGGCGAGATGGATCCCAAACATCTGAAGTTATGGTGAGTACATAACTAAAAGTTTTGACTTATTGCCCTGTCATTGTTGTAATTGTTTGTACTAAAATATCTGACAAGGTCGCTGGCTTCAAAAAATGCTCAGCTTCTGGGCATAAGATCCCACCACAGAACCATCACTGTTTATGCATATACTACTTATGAGTTTCCAACTTACATACAGTCTGCAAAGCATGCACTTCTTTTGGGGCCAGGGGCCTAAAAGTCTGCCATGATAAATTAGTATTGAAGGGCCTTCCTCCCACCCAAGCAGGTGTTTCAGCCACTTCTGCCCCAGAGATACCAGCTCCTTCATCTAAGAAGACAGAGACACCCAAAGTTCAAAAGCTGAAGGAGAAAGAAAAGGGGAAGGAACAAGGCAGTGAGAAAGAAAGGGAAAGGGGAAAAAAGAACAGAAAAGACTACAGAAAGGTCACTGGAACCATCAATGCAATCTGGTCTGGTACCCAAGATTCCAAGATGTTCAGATCCAGAGGGTTATTGGATGTGCTGCTAAGTCTGAGAAGTCACTCTTCATTCTTACAAAAGAAACATTAGCATTCTTTTCAGACACTATCAGTAACTTCAGCTTTCAGGTCCTTCCATTTGTTGAGGACTCTGTCAGAAGCCAGCATTGACAGGATGATGCAGAAGTTTATTTGGACACAGATTCAGCTGGGGGTCCTCCAAGTGCAAACCCCTTTGGTGGCACTGGGCATAATCCATACTACCCTTCCATTTTTTTCCTGTCCTGCTCCAACTTTCAAATCTAAAGCCCATGGACCTGAGTCTACCCCACAGAGCACCCATACTTGAGCCAACAGCACTTCAACTTTGACTCTGACTGTTTCCCTCACTCTCTTAACTCCAGCCTTATTGGATTGTGATGAGTCTCAGAGCTGAAGCATTGGAGCCAAGGCTCAGGGGTCAGGGTCAACTGCCTCTTGGCTCCTTGGTGCTGGACAGCTAAGTGTTCTCAGTCTTGAAGCCAAGTAGTATCAAAGATGAAAGCACTCCAGTTATGCCTTCTGTAGATTGGGAAGGGCCACTTTTTTGGCTCTAATTTCATCTTTGATTTTCAAGGTATTCCAGAGGGTTCTCTCAAGGTTGAGAGAAGAGGTGCCTGTATCCCACTCATTAGTCCTGACCTCATATGGATTCTGTTTCTGTGTCCATTCATCCTGATCAACAAGGACAGTCAGCCTTGTTCTCCCTCAAGGATTCTCACAGGTGAGCTCCCTGTCCGATTCTGACCCTTTCTTGGAATCCCCCATGGGGGAGGGACTGAAGAAATTGACTTGTAAGAGGAGACAATCTGAGTCATCACCAGAGTCAGTCATAGAAGACACAGATTTCAATGAAGGGGAGAGTTCCTCATAACCCCTACTGGAAGAGATCTCCTTTAGAGATATTCTAGATGTAATCAAAGAGGGGTTAGTTTAGCAAAGCCCTCTCTCCAGAGGAGTCAGCATTCCTCTAGGCATTTGGGGCTGGCTCTTCTAGCTCCTGGGTTGTTTCACCCACTGACAGACTAATAGACCTGGTTTCTTAATGGGGATGTAAAGAATCATACATGGTCAAATCAATTCCAAGCAAACTGGATAATATGTTAGTGGTCCCTAGGGGTCTATATCACATCGTCAAACTTGTATAAGTTTGAATGATGTAATATTGAACCCAAAAGTCCAAAATGCAAAAATAGCAAAGCCACGGCACATGGATTTTTTTCCCAGGGAAAAAAATTGGTGGGCCGTTTTCGGGGCTTTGCTATTTCCTCCACTGTGGTGCGATCTCGGAGTTGGTATATTTAAGTAAGGGGAGTGTGAGGGGCACAGCCCCCCACTTTAGTTTTAGTTTAAGGTTTATGTTTTCTTTTTTGTTAGGGAACAGCAATTTTTTTCTCTGGGAAAAAAATCACTGTTCTGTGTTCGTTATTGTGTGGTTTTGGTCTTTTGGATTCGATATTACATTTTTCGAACTTATACAGGTTCGACAATGTGATATAGACCCATCCCTAGGAAAGTCCCTCTGGAGCAAGGGTCTCTCAGTAGATGGCATGGCTGTTGCAGCAGCCACAAAGAAAAAACTCCCAGAGTAAAACACATGTTCACCCCTAACACAGAATCTGGGGCATTGGACAGATTTGAGAAACAGACATATGCTTCAGCAATTTTTGCAGTCAGGGAGCTGAACTATCTGGCTCACATGATGTGTTTCCAGAGGGACTTGAAGAAGGAGTTGTCAAAATCCCTCTCTGGTAACCTACCTACTGACATCCAAAATTCAGTGGAGTCTCAGCTGTCTGCCCTCCACTCCTTGATTAATGTATCTGCTTTCTAACACAGCTGATAGTGCATCTGGGACGGCAGGCACCAGCAGTGCAATCTGTTGGCACACCTGAATGTTCAGTGACTCCTTTGGCTGTTTGACCGTTTTCGGAACTAAGGTAAAAGAAATGCTTACCAGAAGCAAACAGGAAGGCAAGACCCTGTCTGCAGTTGGCATGTGTTTTTCCACCCCCACAAAGGATCTTTTACTGAAATTAGAAAGGGGGGAATCTATGATTCTGAACATCCCAGTGTTTTGGCCAGGATGTTTTTGTGGACAGAGCCCCCAGGGCAGAGAGGGGATAACTTTTATGGATGTTGTCTCAGTTACAGAGGCAGACTACAAAACCAGGGGTTTTGAGGTCCTTTCATCAAGAAGCCCTTCCTTTTAATAAAATGACCCTTCTTCCAAAAATGTTATATATAGGTCAGGCTTTATCTTTTTTACCAGAAAAGAATAAAATTAGTAATATAAATAAAGTTCTATTAAAATTTCTCTGGTTTCCTAATAAAAACAGAATAGTTTATCAACATCATATTAGACCTTGGGATCAAGGAGGAATTAATTTTCCTGATATTGAAACCTATATTAAAGCCTCAATTTTTTAAAATGACAATACTCTTCCTAAATATTTATTCTTAAATAAACAAAATAACATTTTTGGTGCGTTCTTTGTTACATTATACAATATAATATTTCTTCACCTACAAATTCTAGCTTGTTAAACTCTATACTCAATAATTTAAAAATATATATTCTTTCAAATCTAGATACCCAAACTTTAAAATTTTAATCCCTTTTCGCATTACATAAAACTTCTTTGATAAAGTTCATAGTGATATTATTACTTCATGGAAATCAAAAAAATATATATATTTGTTGGTGGCAATGCTTTCAAGAACTCAAAGTCAAAGAAGCACATCAACTTACATAAGAATTAGATCTAAATACACATGATTGGTTACTCTTACAAAGCACATTATCATATTCTAAAGATCTTTCCACAATACTCAAAAATTCCTTTTGCAAAGAAATCCCCAAATTATTGTTTTACCTATATAAAGTTATTTATCAAGAGTCAAATTTTGATAATTTAATTTCAAAATTATATACAATCCTTATAAGATATAAGGGGCAATTGAATGACAAATATTGGAATCACATCATTATGAGTCATATCTCTCATTTGCCCTCAGAAGGCAAAGCACAAATTCTATCTTTTATTAAAAATGCATACTAGTCACAATATTGGCATATGTTTGCATGGAAGTATATACTTAGAACATTTCTAACCACAAAGTTAGCAAATATTGGTAAGAATAAAACTATTTGCTGGAGATGTTTACAGAAATATAATGCTGAGTGGGTACACATATTTTATTCATGTCCTTTACTAGAACAATTCTGGTGTGAACTAAATGACGTTTTACTAGCTTTGTTTACTGACTCATTTTCATTTTCAAAATCTGTAATTTTATTTAATATTAATGATAATTTATTTTTGAACAATGTTATTTTCTCCTTATTATGGACTATTCTTGCAATAGTAAGGAAAAGTATCACCAGGAAATAGAAATCTTCTGCGCCTAACTTTGGAGACTTCTTATCATTCCTGAAGGAAACTGCTTATAAAGAAACAAATGTCAAGGAATACAAGATCCAACCTAAATCATTTACTAAAAATCCTTGGAGTAAAGTGATCTCTCTCATTGACATCTACCAGACAAATCCTGATTCTTTTCAATGAATTTTTGGAATTATTATACACATAATTTTACTGATTATTTTCTGTTCCTTCTTTCACTAGAAACATATTTGTTAAATTTGTTTTCAGGCCTTTATAAATAATGTACATAGTTTGTCTTCTTTAGAGAATTTTGTTATATTATATTATTTATTGCCAAATTGTATTGAATTATCATGACAATTTTATGGAAATAAAAAATTATTGAATAAAAAAGAAACTCTTCCTGCTCTCCTGAACAGTTGCCCAGCCATCGCACTACAGAGGCAGTTGGAGGAGACACTTATCGATGCACAGTCAAGCCTAACAGGCCATCAGATTCTTTTGTTTCCCCTCCTCAGAAGAAGTGAATTCCTGATGTTCCACCTAGTCAGATGAAATTAGTAGCAGCAGAAGTAAAAAGATGCTATAAAGGGGAGTTATCCAGCAGGTCCCCCAGATCCATGAGGATCTGGAGTCTATTCAAGGTTTTTTTAGTTCCCAAAAAAGGGGATCTAAGGCCCATCCTGGACCTAAGCCACCTCAATTAGTTTGTAAAAACTCCAGTTTTTCAACTGTCAAAGTCCAGTTAGCAGCCATTTCCAATTTTCATGTGGGACAGAACAGACTTTCATTATCTCTTTAAAAATTTATGAGGCTTTTTTGAAAGGGAACTTTTCTTCTAAGACCTCCAGTCAGGGATCTGGTTCCCACTTGGGACATTACTGTCATGCTACAGGCTCTGGCCAAGGCTCACTCTGAGTCTGCTTCTTCGGTGGATCTGAAATTTCTTCCTTGAAAAAATGATCTTTTCAGTAGCAGTCGCATCTGCTAGAAGAATTTTCTGAGTTGCACATTGTGTTCTGCAAACCTTCATATCTGTTTTTTCATAAAGGTAGAGTATCACTGAGAACAAATCCTCAATTTCTTCCTAAGGTGACCCTGAAGCAAACCTTAATCAAAAAATTAATTTACAATTTTTTCCCAAAGTTTTCAAATAAAAGGGAATATACATTACATTTGCTGTATGGTCATTGTCAACTCAGATTTTACTTCAGATGAAGTATTTCTGAAAGTCTGAAAAACTTTTTTTTTTTTTTTTTTTTTTTTTTTTTGCTTTTTCAAAAGCTAAGTTGGGTCAACAAGTTTCTAAAGTAACATTGTCTAGGTGGCTTTCTGACTGTATTGCCTTCATTTATGGAAAGATGTGATTAACTTTACCTTGCAAATCAAGGGCACATCCTACCACAGCAGTGTCTATAACTAGTAGGGTTCCTGTTGTTAAGATTTGTGCTGAAGCTACTTGGTCTGCAGTTGATATATTTGTGTTGCAATACAAGTTGGATGTACAATCCAGGTCTTGTGCATCCTTTGGCTCCACAATACTCAGGAATATCCCTCTTTGTGGCCACCTGGGTTTTTGGATAGCTTGGGAATCTGCCCCAGTTGTTGAATCAGATAAAAAAGACAACATAGGAGACAAAAGTTATGTACTTGCCATTACGCTAGGTCCATATTGTCTTGTTTCATCTGGTTGAACATCCCTCCCTCCATCCTCCATCCTTAATTGTCATTCTCATTCTCAGAATCCTGGCTGAACACTTGAACCTGACCCAGGGTCTTTTGGACAGCTTTTTTCCTGTTTTTGTTTTCACATGTCATTATTGGCAGCTAGGTGCTCCGTTAAGTCTATGTTTATGTTTCCTTGTGGCAAATTTATAAGTAGGCAAACTCAGTCTGAGGTAATATGGGGACCAAAGGGAATTATCAGTATGGAAGGAGCCAGAGCCCTGGATTGAAGCTCTTGAAAAAGCTCCAAGGTCAGATCCAGTCAGATCTGATAAACCAGTTGTTGAAATGGATGAAACAAGACAACATGGATCTAGCATTATAGTAAGTACATAACTTTCATTTTCATCACATTGTTTCGTGTATAGCCTGTATGTGAAACTGTGATCTGAGTCATATTTGACCTTAAAAAGACTTGACTAATTTTAATTCAGAAAATTTCCTTTCCTTGGTTGCTATGCTACTTTGAGTGGTATTGTGGAAATATATGTAGAACATTAAACACACACAAATTCAGCAGAACTGCCACTTAAAGCAAGGAATACATTTCCATGATTTTCAAAGACTTTCCAAAGTATGAATAATTTGTTACATTGCTTCTGATTCTAGCTTTTTTACTTTTTGTTCTATAAACTCTTTCAAAATATTGTTGAAGTTTAACTTGTTTGCTCCATCACATTCTTCAGCAAAGCCTATATGTGAAATTGAGATTTGAGTCTAATCTTCAAGAACGGTTGATATTAAACAAGAGTTCAGCAATTTTAATATCTAAAAGCTCCTTTCCATGATACCACCTTGTTTGATATTGTTAAAAATATCTGTATAGCAAAAAAAAAAAAAAAAATAGAAATGCTGTGGATTTGTCATTTGAGGCAATGAATTCAAGAAGACTTTCCCAACTATGAAGATGGAAAAATGGTGCTCCCACTTACAGAAAAAAATTCATGCTTTCCTTTCCACATTTTTTTGTTCAAAATGCTGTCAATTTTTATTTTTTACTTCCTTACACTCTGTAGATAATATTGCAAGGCTAAGTCTGTCTTGGAGCATAGTTGATCTCAGGTGTGACTTTATAAACTTTAATTTGGTAAAGCTACTTTCACCTGATGCCACTGTGACTAGTTTGGTCAGAAATATACACATAACAATAAAAAAATGGAAATCTAGTATCTCTCTCATTCTCAGTAAGGAATTCAATGATTTTTAAAGGCTTTTTGAAGTATGAAGATAGAAGAAATGGTTTCAGAGCTTCCATTTCCTAAACTGATATATGTCCATCTGCGTTTGTTAAATGTACAGTTATCATATGTTTATGTTCCCTGAATATGCATTACATGATTTAATGCAATTTCCAAGTCTGCAGCAGGTTTTTGTAACTCATGCTTTGGAATTTGCTGAAATTTAGTCAAAAACCTGAATTGTTAAGCATGTTTTTTTCAACTGCTGAAACCATGGGTCCAAACACTGTATAGCCTTGTCTAGCACTTGACTGAAGCATTGTATTTTGTTAGCCTACTTGGGAGTAGTATGGGAACATCAAGAGACTTGTGACTTCTGTGGCTTTTTTTCTTTTTCATTTGTTTTGCTTTGAATTCTGAGTCTACCTCTAAGCCATTTGCAAGTTCATTTGCAACAACTAAGACTTGTTCAAAGCCGGTCCCTCTATAATTATTTAGCCATTGCAACATGAAGAAAGGCCTGTGGTAAGATTATCTGCAATTCTTTGTAGTTCTTTCCTGACAGAATTTACTTGAAACAAAACAACATACCAGAATACTGACAAAGCAATAAATGTGTAATCTTTCATTTGTTTAGCTAGTGATTGAGTTTCACTTCTTGCCTGAGCATCTTCTGAAGTTTCTATTATTTCTATAAGAGCATCACAGAAACTGCTGGCTTGCTACCTTATAGCCTTTGTACTTTGTATTCGACATTCCCACCTAGCTTCACACAGATGCTTTACAGAAAGACCAGACACATGCTTTTAGAAAACTATCTCTTTTATACAGAAAAAGCATGTAAAGTCACTGAAGAGTTCCAAAAATATCAGTGCATCAGGACAGGTTTTTGCCATATCTACTAGAACTAGGTTGTAGTTGTGATAAACACACAATGTAAAAATGATCTTGAATTGTCTTGCAAAAGTTGAGGCTGAACAATGGATTCCTTTCCTCTCATGTTAGCTCCTTTGTCATAACCTTGACTTCAAATATTATTTAAGTCTAACCTTACTTTTCTAGCTCCTAAACACATTATACACTTGTGCCCACTGGTGCTCTCCACATCTAAAAAAATTAATAAACTGCTCATACACACCAGCTAGTGTGTCAGGTAATGTGCCATTGGAGCTGTATCTAATTGTCATGAACATTTGTTCCTGATGGCTAATATATTTAATCTAGAATTACAGCAAAATACTTTGCAGCTTTACTTGATGAATGCTGTTCTTTTGCATTGCATCTCCCATAATACTGATTAGTTTATTCTGAATACATTTGCCAAGTTAGTGATCATGCATTTCATTATTGGAAATTCATCTAAGATGGTCTTGAATGACTGGGTCAAATTTTACCAACAATTCTATAATCCCTCTTAGAAGATATGAAAGGATAAGAAATCGTAATAATCAAAATTTGAACAATAATAACAACTGGACTGGTAATCAGGATTTTTACACACCTTCGAGATGGACTCAGAGGAGGGGGGTTTCAACGCTGAGGCAGAGGGAGAAGATACAGTTAAATATTTCAAATGTGAACATTATTCATGATACTAACGTTTTCGTGCTTACTAATGTTAGTCATAACAACGAATCTGAAAATGCACCAGTGATTGTTCATAATACTATGAAAGACTTTAAAGTTTATAATTTTTCCTGGAACCAGTATTAATGAGGAGATGGTTGATTTATTGAGTAAAGGATTTAGTTACGTTTGTTCCAGTAAAAAGACCAAATCTGGCCGAGGTGTTAATCGACTTGAAAATATTTTTAAGAAAGCTTAATTTTAAAATTTTGTTTGGTGATAGTACTGACACTGGTGATTGCTCTCATGATCCATTATGGTTTCCATAGCACATTCAACCCTCCACTGCATCCACTGCTTTTAATTTATGAAAAAATGTGTGAAATGGATATTAGGTATATTTTTAACAACAATAAAAAAATACTATAATGATAATTTAATGATGGACGAAAGAGAATTTGTTATTTCTTACTCAACAGGCCCTAAGAATAATGAAATTGGATAAAGGAGGGGGATTGGTGATTATGGATATGTTTGATTATAATGAGAGAATTTTTAGTATTTTAGATATGGACACATACCATGAAGTTAGTAAAAATTAACTGAATACAGCTTATAGGGGAATACACATGATGCTTAATGATATGTTTCTTGGAAATAGATTAGACATCCATATTTATAATTACTTAAATATTATCTCTCCTACCATTCCTACTATTTATGGAGCACCAAAGGTGCATAAGAATGAGAATAATCCTCCACTACATCCTATAGTGGATGGACATAATTCCATTACTTATGCATGTGCTAAATTTCTTGATACTAGGTTAAAGAAACTTTTAACCAAATGCTCCCAAATTTGTAAAGACTTGTGGCATTTTCTGGAGTTAATCAACAACAAAGAATATTCTGATCAGTGTTTGTTTTTAAAAGTAGACATCAAAGATTTGTTCTCGGTCATTCCCCATCAGGAAGGGATGCGGGCCATAGAAACTTTTTTAATAGACCAGGGGGTCAGTCAGTCAGAGATCAATTTATACACTGATCTGTTTGAAATAATTCTTAAAAATAATTATATTAAATTTAATGGTAGATATTTTTTTCAGCAAGTAGGAGTTGCCATGGGTTCACCATGTGGCACTATTTTTGCTAACATTGTTATGGCAGTGTGGGAGGAGCAATATATTTTCAGTAGTGACTTTAGTCAGCATATTAGTTTATATTTACATTACCTGGATGAGATTTTCATCATATGGAAGGGTAACAAATCCATCTTGCAGCACTTTCTTATTTATACCAATGGTACAACTTCTTACTTCAAGTTTATATACGAGGTTAATGATCATAAGATTAATTTCTTGGACGTTAATTTGAGTAAGGATAGGGTGAATAATAGATTCAAGGCCAAAATACGTAGAAAGCCTACTTATTCGAATTTGTTTTTGCATTTTACCAGTGCACATCCAACAATTAATTAAAAAGCTCTGGTCAAAGGACAGTTTGTCCGGGCTGCAAGAATGGTGATTCTGGATATGGATTTTGACATAGAATGTGATGTGTTGATTAATATGTTCAGGAAAAGAGGATATCCAGACCACATATTATATGAATTGTATAAAGAAGTTAAAATAAAAAGGCTTAATGATCATTTTACACCTATCCTTAGTTATGAAGCGGGTGACCATATTGTAGGAACGAAGGTTGATCAATTTGATAGCTCTACAGTGTTTATAATTACTTTTAACATGCATTATTATGAGATAAAAACTATTATGTTGAAAAATTGAACAGTCATTGATGATGATACACAAATCAGGACAAAATTAGTAGATGGGTTTAAAATGGTAGCAATGAGAGGTAGTAATTTGAAAAATGTACTTGAAAATGGTGAACAAAGGTATTCATCTAATAGTAAAATGGGAATTCTGAATAGATATGTTATGTGTAAATATCGTAGGCGCATTCACCAGGATCAATTTTTTGAAATAAAAGGAAAAAAGTACAATATGCAAGGCAAGCATAACTGCAACTCAAAAGGGGTTGTTTATGTAGCCTTATGCCAAACGTGTCCAGCATACTATATTGGGAAAACCACTAGAACACTAAAAGAAAGAATATATGAGCATGTATATGCAATAAGAAAGGAAGATTTTAATAACGCTTTGGATAAACATATACACGAGTTTAACAATCATTATTTTAAGTTTTGTGTTTTTCAGCAGATTGTATGTAATGATAGGGGTGGTCCATGGGAATTACAACTGGAAAAAGCTGAACTGATTTGGCAGTTAAGATTGTACTCATATGCCTGACCAGGATTAAATTACTTTTGCAGTATTAACAATATCCTTAAATTAAAGGCATTGAGCAGATAGTAATAATTAATTTGAATGAAATCAAGAACAACAATTACTCAAACTTTATTACATTACATGTGTAGTAATTTCATGCCATCTCGCTTATATTTATATTTATATATTTTTAATATATTAATAATATTGTAGAAAAGCTGGTTCCAACTTATGTTTGTATTTATATTTATAGCACATGTGCGTAATTGTATATATATATATATATATATATATATATATATATATATATACACACACACATATATATATATATATATATATATATATACAGACATGGGTCTACTTTAAAACACTGACATGCAAAACACCGACGACGAGAACACAGAGACCGAAAGATCGACAACTGAGATGACCGACAGTTTAAAAGCCTGACACTGACAATGCACTCTCTAAGCATATTCTACAAAACAAAGAACATAGTTTCCTGTTCTTTGCAATGGATCATGTTCCCCACAACATTAGAGGAGGCCCGGTTTCCATTTTATTGGAAACCAAAGAATTGGAATGGCAATTAAAACTAAACGCATTCCAACTACCAGGGTTAAACGAGAACTGTAATATTTCTTGCTTACTCAAACTCAAGAGCTATTTAAGATAGTTTTAAAACTTTTATGGAATTTTTTGTTCATTTTTTTAAGGCTTAGTAGAAATTTTTCTCTTGCCCTGTACTATTAATTTGGTTATGATTGGACACACATATGTTCTTTTTTTTTTTTTTTTTTTTTTTCCCTCTTTACTTCACATTTATGGACACAGTTTACATTTAGAATCTATTAGGTAGTTTTAATCAGCCAGCTCACTATTGTCTTGATTAGTCCACTCAGCAACATACTCAGGGTTGGGAGGAAGACACAAAGGGTGGTATTTTTTCTCATATGTTCCAGGAAATCTCCTTCCTATTTATTGTTCAGTATAAACTCTGTACTTGCTCCTGTACAATATATTTTCCTTATGTAGTAGTACACTGTTTACACATTTTGGACGAACCTGCTTCTGGCCACTCGGATGAGTTGCTTTTCCACAATGTGTTTTCCTTAAATAAACTTTTTGACCACCTGGTCGTTAATTTCAATTTTGATATACCTTTAACAAGATGAGCATATTTCTGTTCACTCTCATAAGATCACTGAGATGCCCACTAGTGTTTCCTGTTGCATAATTCAGAGAATTAACTTCCTTAAAGTCTGAAACTTCTGAGTCGATTATTGACTTTTAAATACACATTCATACAGTCTTAATTCTTTGTTTTCTTTCAGGTTATTCTTGTAGACTCAAGTTTCAGCTTAACAAATTTGTACAACACAAGTTGATGAGCATTTTCTAACTCTTTTTGGTTAGCGTAATCAACTTGTTTGGTTCGTAACACGGAACTTGTTACTATAGAAAATTACTATTTTAAAAACAAAACATTTTAAAAAAAGTCCTAATTTAGGATGTAATGCTTATGTATGCTGTCACTTGTTTATCTGTCATAACATTTTCAACAATTGTTGTTTTGAATCTTATACCTTTTGTATTTAAATGAGAACAACATTTTAATTCATTTGTATTATATAACGTCTTATGTACTACACCTTTTAGAAAATTTAAGCGCTTCAAGTTTTGGCGCTCTTTTTTGTTTTTAAAAAAATTATCTTCACATTGCTTTTAATACTCTCTGAGGAAGCTACAACTGAGTTTGCAGCGAAAACGTCTTTTGTTTAACAAATAAAAAGTGCGTTAAGGACACAACAACTTCGTACAGTGGATTTGTACTCTCCGTTAACCTTGCTGTTTTTATCATTGGTTTTTGTGTTTTGCAAGAGTTTGTCTACAGCGTTTGTGTTATGGCTACAAGGTTCTCGGACAGCCCAACTAGTCCAAACATTTCCGGACTACATACGGAACAAGATGAGTCAAACAAGGACATGGCAAGCATACTGGCGGTTCTTACAAAAAGATTAGACATGCTCAACGTTCGTTTGGATCATCTGGACCACAAAATTGAGCAAGGCAACAAGAACAGCACATCAACTCAGAACAGTTTTTCATCCACTAATAGCTCTACACTTATTACAGCAGCTCAACGCCCTAACCGGCTGCCGGTTGAAGGAAACAACGTACTTTCACCGCAAGCAGTACCGAGCAGCAGTGGCACAACTAATCTAGGGAACAACGATAACAACATGGTGCTTATAGGAGTTCCTTCACTTCAAGATTGGATTTCTGATCTTAATTCTTTTACATTTGCACAACAAGGAAGTCAGGAACCACCGGCACAACAAACATCACATCTCCCGACACCGGATTCTATGGTGAGCAAACTACAAACATTTGATAATAAACTGCTAAAGCTCCGCAAATTACAATTAGAAGTTTGCTACTTCAAACAATGTGTTAGTGACAAAATTGTTCCTAAGGGCCTACGGAGTATGTTTGCACCTACTGGTTTAATCAACGACGATTGTTTTCTGAATGATTTAAAAGTCCTTTTTGACCAACAAGGGCTTCAACTCTTGGACTTAATTATAAAACATTACTCCAACCATATATCTTTGTTAATTACAGAATTGAATGAGCTAGATACCTCAATTAAAAATGACTTAGACTTTAACAACTTTAAATATGATTACACACGCATCTTTAATAGCATAGATGCCCTTTTAACTAAACTAAAAGTCAATAAAATAAAAAAACTCAATAGAGATAACTATGCATACCAGCACAACAAAGCCTATGAGAAACTGGTTTTCCCTCGAGGACGTCAAGGTCATAATGGTGTACTTCAACCCCCAGAAAACAATAGTTCTGATGCTGTCTTTGACCCTAACCAGGAAATGTCTTTGACACAAGATTCTACAGCATCGAACACAGGTCCTAGAAGGAGCAACAGAATTCGGGCCAATACGTTTAATTCTAACAAGTTTAGTAACAATAGACTACAACACAATGGCTCTACTTCAAACTTACAAAATCAAAATTATGACAACACAGCTTTTTTAGGCGACAGATACAACACTCGCCACAAAGCACAGAGGAAGAATTGGAACAATTAACACCTACACAACTGAATAACAGCAGTGAAGCATTGGCTCCTGTTTTACCATCTATCCTTACTAATACTAAAGGAGACTTCCATATCTATAACTTCTCCAAGTTTACAATTGAACAAGAACTTATAGATTTACTTTCTCTTGGCAACACTTTCATCCCTAGTTGCCACTTTAATCTTACTGAAACTATTATTGACCTGAAACATTTCACCAGAAAATTGAATTTGGGTTTAATGTTCTCTGTCCCTATGCAGCATGAACTTTATAATCTGAAACTTTCGAGTGTGTATATCCCTCCCTTACATCCTGGTTTGCTTCTGTTTGAGAAGGCTTGCGAGGTTGATTTCAGACACTTTGAAACACAACAGAAATTTTCAATAAAAAAACACAAGTTTAACATTACCAAACAGCAGCATACCCTCTTAAGGGAACTAGGTGACATCCCAGTTAGGGTTCTCAAACCTGACAAAGGTGGAGGACTGGTAATTTTAGAAAATAGTGATTATTCAGAAAGAATGAAGTCTGTTTTAGATAGTCCAGCCTATAGACCTTCCTCCCTTAATGAATTAAATACAACATTTGCAAGAAACAGAGGATACTTCAGGGACCTCTTTCTGGCGGGGAAAATTAATAATGAGGTCTATCATTATATAGACATCATTACACCAAAAACACCCATTATTTTCGGAATTCCGAAAATTCACAAGAACTTATATGACCCCCCGATTAGAGCACTCATAGATGGCAGGTCCTCTATGACTCACCCGAGTGCCCGTTTAGTTGACAACATCCTTGCAAAATACCTAAAATTAATTCCTTGCATCTGCAAGGATTCATGGACATTCCTTTCAAATATTAACCAACTACATTTACCACCTGACTTCAACTTTCTAACAATAGATATAGTGGACTTATATACTTCCATCCCACACCAGGAGGCCTCAGAATGGATTGGTATCTTACTTAAGGAATTGGGGGCTCAACAAACTGAAATTGACACAGTTACTGAACTAATCGACATCATACTAACACCTAATTTCTTCATTTTTGAAAACAACTATTTTCTACAAACTCAGGGTATAGCAATGGGCTCACCCTGCGGCACCACAGTTGCCAACATGGTAGTAGCCTTTTGGGAAAAGAAGTTCATCTTGAATAACCCTCAATTCACACACTCCATTATCTATTACACTAGATACCTGGATGACATCTTTATCCTTTTCAGAGGCTCCGAACAGGAAGCTGCATTCACTATTAACTACATGAACAACACTACGACTTTTTTCAAATTCACCTATCATTTCTCCTCTGACTCCATTGACTATTTGGATGTTAAACTTGAAAAACACTCTATCACAGGTACACTATCATCTACTATCCACAGAAAACCTACCTATTGTAACTCATTTTTACACTTTTCAAGCCAACACCCTTACAAACAAAAAAGATCGATAGTTAAGGGCCAGTTGATTCGGGCAGCTAGAATGTGCAGCACTGACCTTCATTACAACAGGGAGTGCGCACTTCTTCATGACATGTTTTCTAGCCGAGATTATCCAGGCCCATTGATTGATGAGCTTACAATAGAGGTCACCAACAAGAGAGTCAATGGCTTTTATAAACCTTTACTCTCTGGCAACAATACACAAAGTAACAGGGAGCCTGTAGACTTGGTTCTCCCGGACACATTGGACTTGTCATCTACCACAGGATTAATAATAGACACAACTATTAAACAAAATTCTTTGTCTTCCAGTTTTATAACAACTTTCAACATGGACTCGCAATTTATTAGTTCAATGTTGTTCAAGAACTGGCATTTCATCACTAGTAACAGTTTACTTCTCGAAAAGTTAGGTGAAAAGCCCTTTATTGTGTACAGGAAAGGCAAGAATTTAAAAAGTATACTGGAAACTAAGAAACAACCTGACTTTTTTTCTCGTCAGAAAGGCACCTTTACTTGTGGAAACTGCAATTGGTGCAGATGCCTTAGGACAGGGAACACAATCCAACTGAATGGTAGAAAGTTTACTAGTCAATATAGAGTCAATTGTAACACAAAAAACATAGTTTATCTGGCTACCTGTACTTGCTGCTCAGCCTATTACATCGGCAAAACGGAGCGTAAATTCAAAGAGAGAATTTACCAGCACATGTATGCCATTAAAAAGGGTAAGGAGGACAATGCACTCTCTAAGCATATTCTACAAAACAAAGAACATAGTTTCCTGTTCTTTGCAATGGATCATGTTCCCCACAACATTAGAGGAGGCCCGGTTTCCATTTTATTGGAAACCAAAGAATTGGAATGGCAATTAAAACTAAACGCATTCCAACTACCAGGGTTAAACGAGAACTGTAATATTTCTTGCTTACTCAAACTCAAGAGCTATTTAAGATAGTTTTAAAACTTTTATGGAATTTTTTGTTCATTTTTTTAAGGCTTAGTAGAAATTTTTCTCTTGCCCTGTACTATTAATTTGGTTATGATTAGACACACATATGTTCTTTTTTTTTTTCCCTCTTTACTTCACATTTATGGACACAGTTTACATTTAGAATCTATTAGGTAGTTTTAATCAGCCAGCTCACTATTGTCTTGATTAGTCCACTCAGCAACATACTCAGGGTTGGGAGGAAGACACAAAGGGTGGTATTTTTTCTCATATGTTCCAGGAAATCTCCTTCCTATTTATTGTTCAGTATAAACTCTGTACTTGCTCCTGTACAATATATTTTCCTTATGTAGTAGTACACTGTTTACACATTTTGGACGAACCTGCTTCTGGCCACTCGGATGAGTTGCTTTTCCACAATGTGTTTTCCTTAAATAAACTTTTTGACCACCCGGTCGTTAATTTCAATTTTGATATACCTTTAACAAGATGAGCATATTTCTGTTCACTCTCATAAGATCACTGAGATGCCCACTAGTGTTTCCTGTTGCATAATTCAGAGAATTAACTTCCTTAAAGTCTGAAACTTCTGAGTCGATTATTGACTTTTAAATACACATTCATACAGTCTTAATTCTTTGTTTTCTTTCAGGTTATTCTTGTAGACTCAAGTTTCAGCTTAACAAATTTGTACAACACAAGTTGATGAGCATTTTCTAACTCTTTTTGGTTAGCGTAATCAACTTGTTTGGTTCGTAACACGGAACTTGTTACTATAGAAAATTACTATTTTAAAAAACAAAAACATTTTAAAAAAAGTCCTAATTTAGGATGTAATGCTTATGTATGCTGTCACTTGTTTATCTGTCATAACATTTTCAACAATTGTTGTTTTGAATCTTATACCTTTTGTATTTAAATGAGAACAACATTTTAATTCATTTGTATTATATAACGTCTTATGTACTACACCTTTTAGAAAATTTAAGCGCTTCAAGTTTTGGCGCTCTTTTTTGTTTTTAAAAAAATTAACTTCACATTGCTTTTAATACTCTCTGAGGAAGCTACAACTGAGTTTGCAGTGAAAACGTCTTTTGTTTAACAAATAAAAAGTGCGTTAAGGACACAACAACTTCGTACAGTGGATTTGTACTCTCCGTTAACCTTGCTGTTTTTATCATTGGTTTTTATATATATATATATATATATACACACACACACATATATATATATATATATATATATATATATATATATATATATATACAGACATGGGTCTACTTTAAAACACTGACATGCAAAACACCGACGACGAGAACACAGAGACCGAAAGATCGACAACTGAGATGACCGACAGTTTAAAAGCCTGACACTGAGAACACTCACATGTTAAGGTAAGTGTGCGATAGTGACAGACTTTAGGGTTAGGTGCGAGTTAAGTGAGTTAGGGTTAGGATGCGGGTTAGGTGAGTATGTGATAGTGACGGACCTTAGGGTTAGGGTTTGGGTTAAGGTTAGGGCATAGATAGTTGTGTATGTAAGGTTTAGTGTAGGTTTGTAAGGTTTTTGTTGTGCTTGTGTTGTGTGTGTGTTTGTCGGAAAAGGTATTTGTTTTGTTTTGTTAATTGTTGGGATTGTGATTTATCGGGCATGTAAAGTTTCGTGCTTTTAAACTGTCGGTCATCTCAGTTGTCAGTCTTCTGGTCTCAGTGTTCTCGTCGTCGGTGTTTTGCGTGTCGGTGTTTTAAAGTTGACCTATATATATATATATATATATATATATATATATATATATATATATATATTTTTTTTTATTAGATTATAAAGGTCAGTATTCAAATGTTTTAAGTATTGTTTGTTGTTTACATTTTCATATATATATATATATTTTTAAGCAAAATAAGATAATGTTTGAGTTGCTGATTATATCACTTCCTGTTTTTAGAAGGGCACCAATTTTAAAGTGTATTTAAAGAGTCATTAAACACTATTTTTGTTATGTCTGATGAAGTTTATTATTTTATGTAAACAAAAAGTGCTTCACTATTAAATAAGACTTTTCATACATTAATCTGGACTGCCATAGTGTTATTTGCATAATCCCAAGAAAGTTGCCATTTGTGAACTTCATAACTGTTCAACAGAATAAGCAAAATGCTAGATTATGCTCAGATAAAAAGTGAACTACAGCAGTTATCCTTTCAAAAACTTGATGCCATCTTCTTCCTTAATTAATTAATAAGATTTTCTTGGACTTTCTCAATAGCCTGCTTAGCACAAAGTCTCCTCTGAATTTCACAACAATTAAACGTAGGTGCTAAATGACTTTGACTACTCATGTTCTGCCAGTCTGGTGTGTACACTGGGCCTGTTGTTGAAACCAGTACTAGCCAGGGCACTTTTTACATCATTTCCAGACAATAAAAACAAAATATCTTATCCACTGACATGGAGTATATTAACCAAGGATTAAAAATAATGTCTCCATTGTCAGTTTTCTTTTTCAGTGAACTTTTGAGAGGAGTGCTCCATTTTCATTTTGAGGAGATTCCTTCTAAAGAATTTGAGGTGTTCCATTTTTTATTGTTACATGTTGGTCAAATCTTTCTAGCCATATGGCCTGGTCATCTGTTACGTTAAGCTGACCTTTAAGAAAAGCACTTTTCTGCAACCAAAATATTAAAATCTTCACTTTCCTGAGGGTGATACTTACTGCTTCTGGATTATCTTTTCAGTCCTGTCACAGCATTGCATGATCTCTCCAGTATGACTGTAAGTGGCATCACACTGATGCCTTTTATATGCCATCAAGTTCTTGTGCTTGTTGGTCACTTTGCCATTTCCATAGGTTTGATCAAATCATTTTCTTCTCCACAAACACTTGCATTTTCCTGGTCTGTCTCTTCAGATGTTCTTAAGGTTGGTCTTCATAAGCAGTTATGCACATCACCTTTTTGCTTTTCTGAAGCCACCTCTCTTGCTTGGCTCAATTTTCTTTTCATTCTTCGTCTAAAGTACTTGCACTTGTATTCATAATGGGATGGCTAAAAATACAGTGGTAGTTTAAACAAAATATCTTGCAGTCCAGCTTATATGTGTGTTTTTATCCTACTGTGTGTTTTTATCCTACCATCACATGTATTTTTATTGTGACACATTTCAGACAAAATATACACAACCTAAATAAAGCACATTGCTTAAATGCAATTGATTTACTAACACAAGCTCTCAGTTCTCACTGTTGCAAACTTGTGCAGGTCAGTCAACAGTTAAATCTGTTCAACCTCAATGGAAGGTAGTCCTGATCACAAAGCAACAATCCCGATGAGGCAGCCATTCCATCAATGAATTATACTTCATAAATATTGCCTGTGACTGCAAAAGAAGTAACAATCATTACTATCAAATTCTGCATTTCTTATAATAGCCAACCCAACCCCTGTCTGTTATTTATTTATTTTTTTTGCAGGTAAGTGAAGCCAATATTATAGACATGCTGATGTATGCACTCCAGTCAACTGACAAGCTTCCATTTGTTTCTCATGAATTTCAGACTGTCATTATATCCACAAAGCACTACACCCACATCTGAAATTCAAACACACTGCAATAACATAAGAACAGTTGGAACTAAGTTTACAAATTAGTGGCAGCCCTCAAACAATGCACATGTGCATATATTATGCATTCTTTAATGCATGCAAATAGTACACAAGATGTTGTTTACTTCATGCACTAGTAAGAAAAGTACACAAACTGCAGCAAAAAGATGGTCCCGAACAAATAAAAAACACAAAACCAAGAAAATAGAGTGGTCCAACTAACATGGCCAAATCCAGTTTAAAAACATGCAAAGCATTTAATAAATAAGATAAAACAGATAAGCACTTTCAAGCATTACGCTCTTCTTCAAATCTAGAAGTCACAAACTAGGAAGCAACAACAGAAAAACACATTCTATTCAGTAAAAACTATGCAATCTTTCTTCATTCCCTACTCATAATCTATTAGTTAAAATCTGAATAGATGATAAAACTCTCAGCTTCAAGAATCAAACATCACATAGTAGGGTGCAGAATCATAGCACTTATTAGTCTGTGTGTAACTTTACAATCCAAGGGGGACAATAGAGGCATGAAATTGTATATTTGCCCTCCCGGCAAGTACAGCCTATAAAAGTGGGATCCTTGTGGTGAAACAGTTGTACACTGGCATATCTTATACTAGAAAAATTCTTCCTTACTGCACTGTAAAAATATATGATGTAAAGTTGTCTTATCTCACCTTCATTCTTTACTTCTGGGTTTGGAACCGAGGCCATTTACTAAAGCTCTAGGTCTCCAACTAGCACGTGACTTACTCCCTATCCCATGATGCTCTAGGGCATTCCTCAGATCTCATTTGCTGCTAAACAGATTGGGCATTTTCAACTGGCTCTGGCTAAGTTACCTCTTTTTGGATTAATATTTATACTTAAACTTTCTTCTTTCTATAAATACTTCATTTTAGTAGTTGTCCTGTTAGTTGTTTGACTTGTTTATAGCATACACTGTCCCTTACTTCCTGTTTCACTTTAGGCTATCATTTATCATAAGGCCCATATTTCACCCATATCCCGGCCTTCTGTGTTGTAAAATTTAGCTTGGAGTTTACTTATAAGTATTTAGAGTCTGTCTATTTTTTCTATATAGGAACTTAGTTTGTATTTTCCTCTTTAAATCACTCGTTTAAGTTAGAGAGTGATCAAGCCCATTTGAGTTAGAGGGCATTAATGGCTGTGTGGTGTGCATCTATTTCCAAAAAAAAAATGTTTGGCACTTTCCCTTTCAGAGTCAGCTCGTTTAACTTAGAGAGCGACTCACATTGTTTAGTTAGTGTGTGTGTTTCCTCTGTGCTGTGTTTATTGCTCTGTAAAAGAAAAAAAAAGTAGGGTTCTGTTTTTTTTTCTCTCTCTTAGCTTGTTTAACTTAAAGGCTTCAATTGTAGTGTGTTTGCTTCATTAGTTGTTTTTTGCTGTTGGTGGGTTGTATTGTTTTGCTGACACTGTGTCCAAGCATTTAAAAGATGCTAAACCTTCAGGATTTAAAAAATGTGCTAACTCTTCTCAAAAGTTATCCTTAACAGATAGCCATACAGAATGTGTCTACTGCCTTGAAGCCATACATTTGCAGGAGTCATGCTACATATGTCATTCTTTCAGTTCAAGGGTTCTCCTTGAAAGAAAAAATGAACTTATCCTGAGAGGGTTATTGAAGACTTCTTTTTCTGAATCTTTAGAAGAAGGTCAGAGTGCATCTAAGAAAACCTCATCCCCTCCTTCTAGACCTGAGAGGTCATCATATAGGTATTCTTCATCTTCAGACAAATCTGGACCTTCAACATAAATTTAAAAAATGACCTCATCGGACCCAAAGTCCGTTGGGCCCGAAAAACCTTCTACCTCGGCTCCTCTTGCTTCAGAGCCAATGGTATTACAGTCTTGGAGCTGGTCCCCTGTCCTGGAGCAGGTATCTCCAAATTTGACATCCCCCATTCTACAGAGGTTCAAGATCTCCCGCCCCCTCCTATCAGTCCTACAGGAATTTGTCAGATGAGGATGTGGACCATGTGATGCGGAGGCTCTTTAGTACACTGGCTGTGGCCAAATTATTGTCAGAACCAACCCAGCAGGTTTCAGAGATGAGAGGACCTACCCCTTCACCTTCAATTCCTCCTCCAACCCTCCTCAGGGCCTCAGAGCCAGAATGCATGGAACTGGTAGTAGTGAAACCGTTGGAGCCAAAACCTGCTCCAGGATCTATGGCTCCAACTTCTGGTCTGACTTCCTCTGTGCTGTCTGAGCTTGAGGAGTCTAGGAGCCGACGCTCCTCGGTCAGGTCTGGGGGGGGGGACAGTCGGATCGGACAGTTGTCAGATCTGAACTTGCCTCTCGGGGCCTTGGCACAGGTGATCTCAGCTCCTACATCAGCTTCAGAGTCAACCCTCTTGGCTCTGGGGAGGCCTTCTCGTTCTTCAGAGCCAGAGACTTCCTTGGGCCATGGGCAGGGGGCTTTTGAGGCGATGAGATTGCTATCCACACAAGGAACTCCACTCTCAGATCCTGTCATTCCTCCCCAGAAGGTATCAGTGTCCATCTCTGCACAACCGATTCCACACAGACGTGGAGACCCAAAACCTCAGGATCCCCAGTGGATGAACCCATCTCTTCTGAAACCCCTCCAGTATCCCCTTCTGAAGAGGTCCCTCACAAGAGATTATGTAAGAGGAAGCATCTGGACTCCCCAGAGGAGTCGATCACATCAGACACAGACCTCGATGAGTCAGAAGGGTGCCCACATTCTCCCTTTGAGGATATCTCCTTTCCAGACATCCTAGAAATCCTTAAACAGAGACGTGGCTGGAAGCCCATCAACTTTTCTGATGAGGAGTCTGTCTACCTGAAGGCTTTTGGGTCTCACACTTCTGTCACTTGGGTGTCTCTGCCTTTCGATGAACTTATGGATTTAGTTTTTCGAAAGGCGTGGGAGTCTCCAGATTCAGTGGAGCCTGTTCCCCGAAGGCCAAACAAATTCATCATGTCCCCCGAGGATAAGACCTTCCTTACTAAAGGTGTCCTGGTAGATGCTGTGGTGGTGCTGGTGGCCAGCAAAAAGGAGTTGTTAGAAACACATACTTCTGTCCATCCTCTGAACAGAGAGTCTCATATGATGGACAGATATGGAAAGTGCATGTTTTCTTCAGCAACCTTTATGCTCAGGTCCCTGAATTATCTTACACATTTAACCAGATTACACAGAGACCTACTGAAGGAGCTTGGAGATACTCTTCAAGGTTCAGTAACTGCGGGGGTATCAGATATAGTTTCCTCCCAGCTCTCCACCTTAAATTCATTAGTCAACTCATCCATGAGGCTCGTTTCTTACGCAGCTGATGGACCGAGTAGGTCAGCGGGTTCAGGAATTGCCCTTAGGAGACATTCCTGGATGCGCCTGTGTAATTTTGCGGAATCCTTCACGTCTTCCTTTGTTAATGCCCCCTTCAATGGCTCAAACACTAACCGGGTGTGAGCAGAAATGGAAATCTCTCTCTCTCTCTGCTGTCGGAGTCCATTTTTCCACACATTCTAGACCTTATCATAAAGGTCAAAACGGAGGAAAAATGCAGCTTCAAAAATCCCAGAGAGTTTTTTAAGACACACATGGTGAGCCTTCCCCTACGGGCAGAGGGGGAAGCAATAATGAAAGACACCGGCCACATGGCAGAGGGGGTCCGCAGAACCAGGGTGACAGACAGCCTTTCTTTGGTAAGCCCTTTCAGCGCTCCTGGAAAGGAGGCCCATCTGTCCCTCTCTGGAAACAGTTTGGGGTCAATAATCTTTGTACCCAGACACCTGGCTAAATATAACAAAAGACAAGTGGGTACAAAGCATCATATCCAGAGGTTACTCCATACCCTTTTCTCTTCCCACCTTCTGGATGTTCCACCCAGTCACAGGAAACAAACAACCTTAGAAATACAGAAGTTTCTAGAAAAAAAGAGTCATCCAACTGGTCCCCACAGACCAGATAGGATCTGGAACTTACTCAAGGTCCTTTTTAGTTCCAAAGAAAACAGAGGACTAGAGACCTATACTGGATCTCAGCAGACTAAACAAATCTGTAAAAAAGACAAAGTTCTGGATGGTTACACTGCAGTCGATACTTCCGTTTCTAGGAAAAGACAATTGGATGTGCTCTATAGATCTCCAGGATGCATACTACCACAAAAATGGACAGACCATCCAGGCGTCATCTGCGCTTTTGGCTGGGAGCCAGTCACTACCAATTTCGAGCTCTGTTCTTTGGCCTCACTGCAGTCTCCAGACTGTTCAAATGTATGGCAGTAGTTACGGCTCACCTGAGATGTTTAGGATTCTGAGTGTTTCCATAGCTAGATGACAGGCTCCTAACCACCACCACTAAGCATCTACTAACAGAGGCACCACTATGAAACTCTGTTCTCACCTAGGGATCACAATAAACTATGAAAAATATGCCTTCTTGCTGCTATCTCAACATATTGTTTTTATAGCCACAGATTTAGACACTACAACCATGATGGTAAAGCGTCCACCACAGAGAGTACAAGCCCTACAGATGCAAGTTTAGACCTTCTTTTTAAGAGAAAGACTCAAGCACAGACAGTTCTAAAAGTACTAGGCACCATGGCTGCAGCAATAAATGTAATTCCCTTAGCGAGACTGCACATGAGAATTTTACAATGGCTACTATTCACTCAGTGGTCCATGCAGGAGCTTCCGAAGTCGCACCAGATTATGTTGACAGAATCTTGCAGAAGGGACCTTCATTGGTGGCTTCACTCTGACCAAGCAACTTTAGGTCGACTCTTTGTTCTTCCACAACTGCTCACTACAGTGACCACGGATGCTTCCCAGATGGGGGGGCATTATCAGGGAAGAACAGTGTAAGGCACTTGGCAGGATCATAAGGCCCATTTGCACATCAATGTCCTAGATATAAGAGCAGTGCTTCTTGCATTGCAGGCATTCCAAGACTCTCTTCCACTGGGAACAATTGCGATCCAGACAGACAATATATCAGTGGTATGGTACATAAACAAACAAGGAGGAACCAGATCTTACCCCCTCTGTCGAGAGGCCCTGAGAGTATGGCAGTGGGCATCCTCCTCCTAACACTTTCTGATAGCAATGCATATCCCAGGAAAATCCATTGTGATAGCAGACAAACTCAGCAGAGCAATACTAATGCCTAATGAGTGGTCCCTGAAGCAAGACATAGCGGAAATAATTTTCCAGAAATGGGGCCAGCCTTGCTGTGATCTTTTTGCCACGTTCATAAACACCAAACGCCACAGCTACCTTGCCCTAATTCCCCCTCCAGGGAAATCCCCAAGGGATGCACTTGTACACAATTGGCCTCCAGGTCTCCTCTATACCTTCCCTCCTTTTCCATTGATACCCAGAGTTCTTCAGAAAACCATTGCATTTGGAAGGACCTTAATACTTATAGCCCCTTACTGGCCTCATCAAAATTGGTTTCCCCTTCTAGCAGCCTCATCTTCAGGAGGAGCCTTGTATTCTGGACTCAGTGCCGGATCTCCTGACCCATCCATCAGAAATGCTCCATCCACCTTTTCAGACCCTCAAGTTGACAGCTTGGCTGCTCCAGTTCCAAACATAGCCAGGCTACCTAACCTTTCAACCTCAGTGCAACATATCCTGATTTAATCTCACAAAGCTTCTACGAGAAGATTATATCTCAGCAAATGGAAAAGATTTTCCTCCTGGGCCATAAAAATCATATTGACCCATTCTCTGCATCTGTCTCTTCAGTACTGGAATTTTTGGCAAAACTTTTTAATGAAGGAGCAGCTGCAGCTACTATTCGTGTACAGTTAGCAGCAATTTCTAATTTTCACTTTGGAGAAAGAGGACCCAACATTATGCCCCAAAGACTTTGTAAAGATTTCTTGAGAGGTACTAACCTGTTAAGACCACCCATTAAACCACCTCTACCTCCATGGAATCTAAATTTCATATTATCCCATATAATTCTTCCCCCCTTTGAACCTGCGTCATCCTGTGACTTGAAATTATTAACCCGGAAAACGATTTTCTTAGTGGCTATTACTTCAGCTAGGAGCGTTTCGGAATTACAAGCGTTATCTATCAAGCCTTCATATATTCTGTTTTCATAATGACAGTCTCTCACTTCGTACAAACCCATCCTTTCTACCAAAAGTATGCTCAGAATCAAACTTAAATCAATCTATAGACTTGCCATTTTTTCCCCACGTATGGCAATAAGGCAGAATACATGTTACACCAACTTGATGTACATAGACAATTACATTTCTATTTACACAGAACAAAGGTTTTAGAAAAACTGATGAATTTTGTTTGCATCCTTTTCAGATTCCAAGAAAGGAACTTCACTAGCAAAAACCACTCTATCCAGGTGGCTGTCAGGTTGCATCTCATATACCTGTCAGTCACTGAATAAACAACTTCCAGACAAAGTAAGAGCTCATTTTACGAGAGTTATCTCAACCTCTTCTGCCTTCCTTGCAAAATTACCAATCATTACCATTTGCACAGCAGCAACGTAGGCAAGGCTTCATACATTTATCACTCATTACAAAGTGGATTTGGCCTCCAGGGACAGGGCCTCCTTTGGGTCCACTGTTCTGAAGAATGTTCTCCCATGAGCTACCCAAGAAAAATGATGCTAGGGATACTGTCCCACAGGAAAAGAATGAAGGTGAGATAGGACAACTTCACATAAAGAATTTATGTACTCACCATAACATTCCATGTGAGTTGTCCATCTCGACTTCATTCTTATGTCCCACCTTCCTACCTCCATCCTTTTAGCTCCTGGAGGATTGAAAGGTTACTAATTGGTATCTCATTGTCTTTGACCCTCTTCTTAGCTTATAAACCAATGGAGGATTTATATATATATATATATATATATATATATATATGTGTGTGTGTGTGTGTGTGTATGTATGGATGTATATTAGTATACCAGCAAACAAGATCTGGGAAATGCCCTAGAGCATCATGGGATAGGGAGTAAGCCACGAGCTAGTTGGGGAGACCTCGAACTTTAGTAAATAGCTAAGGCGGAACCAAGGATTGGTTCCAAGCCCACAAGTAAAGAATGAAGGCGAGATGGGCAACTCACATGGAACATTATGATGAGTACATAACTTCTTTTTTTGCTTCCTATGCATGCCAGTCATAACTGTAATTTTGTTAGCTGGACTAGTATAAAGTTTGGATGTTTTTATTTGTCCAAAACATGGTTGTGCAACTTTCACTAAACACACATTTGTGCCACAGTTAAATAAAAACACAGAAGACACGTAAGTCTAAAATTGAACCAGAACTCCAACCATTTCTGACCAACCCCCATACAACCTAAACTTTTGATGCCTCCTGATAAAACCAAAGTTTTTTATTTTGACAAGAAATAATCCTTTCCAGCAGTTGTACTGGCATATTATTTTCATTATCATTTAACATAAAAACAGGCATGCTTTTCCAGTCCTTTGTATATATCTCATAAAATACAAATGTATCAATAAAACAGGGAGGCATTATTGTAAACTTTCAACTGACTCAAAACAGGATTATGCTGTAACATATCAAGCTACAGTGTCACTTCTGTGGTTATTTAGGCAATCTTAATACAAATGAGTATATGGCACTTACTCATTACTGGACAAATCTTGGGAATTTCAGTACTCCAGCCTGCCCCAACACTCAAGACTACCTGCTTCACTTGAACTGTTTATGTCACAAGCCTAAAGGTACAATTTATTTCATAGTGAGCATACTCTTTTATATTTCTTTTTTACAACATTATTCTGGTGACCTGTTCTTTTGTCATAGTGATGACGTACAATGATCAGCACCAAGTGTATGTAAACTTACTGC
This sequence comes from Protopterus annectens, assembly GCF_019279795.1. Lineage (NCBI taxonomy): Eukaryota > Metazoa > Chordata > Ceratodontiformes > Protopteridae > Protopterus > Protopterus annectens. The sequence goes on along the minus strand of NC_056731.1, from coordinate 1,896,669,300 downwards.
TAAGCATTACATTTTACTCCAAACTCTTTAAAGCTTCTGCCATTTTGCCCTTTACTGAACACAGAATTCAAGGACATTCAATGTACAAGTCTCCTAAATTCTCTGATGAGGTCTCCAAATTTGAGCATAGCAGTATTACCCAAAACATCATTACTGCTAAGAGTTATTCCCACAAATTCTATGCACACATAGACAAATATGTTAACATGGCAATCACAACTAAATCTAAACAAATGGAGAAATTTAAAAGCAAACCCAATATGGTAGTCCAAAAGCATTAACAAACTATACGATAACGAAAAAAACTTCTTAATGTATGTAGTAAAACAAAAGACCCTCAAATCAAGGAAAACACCAAATATTGCTAATAAAACATACCATAAGGAAAACAAAAGAATCCCACAAACTCAGTCTAGCAACTGAAGCTATAAATAACTCAAAAAATCTTCTTTATTTATGTAAGGAAAATGAATGCTTAGCACTGCACAGAGTTTATTCAAAGATATCATTACATTCTCTGATCCAGTAGATATTGGAAAAATTGCAAACAAATGCATTCACTCCAAAGACATCTGTTGTTCATCATTCCCTTAGCCTGAGTGGCATTTTGGGTTACTTGCCAAGGTAATCCAGTACTAGCCAGCTTTTAAAAGCTCAGACTCACATCATCTTCTCTTCCTTACAACTGATTGGGTAAGTATATCATGAGAGGGAGACCTCCAGCTATCACAAGAAGTAAGTGTTCAGACTTTTTATGCAATCCAAAGCAGAAAGTCCTCTGACTCTTCACAGGATCCAGTGCTGATTTTGTGGCTTACTGCTCAGATAAGCCACATTTGGGAACCCCCTTCATCTCATTTTACTATTAAATTTATTATTTTCTTTCTATTTGTATGTCTATTTATAAATATTATTTTAATATTTTATTTCTGTCAGAGTTTACAGTAATTCCTTTGGGAATTTCTGCTTGTAGCAGTGCTAATATGGTTTCCTTCTTTGACAAATGTTTGTTTTTTCCATTTCTGAGGAAACTTTTTATCTCAGAAGTGCAGTGTGTATGTTTTCTGTTAGACACTAGAGGCTTATCTCTACTGTTATTACTCTGCTTTATTTACATCTTTTGACAGGAAAATATTGCAGAACTTGGACTTTTTCAACATTTATTATTTACTAAATGTATGACTGTACTCTGTGTTTTAACATCAGATAGTGAATTTCCTGCAAATTGAGTTATTTGCATGTGCTGTGGAGATTTAATTCTCTCTGACAAGACAATTTAGTTAAAATTGCTACTAAACATTAATTTATGGCAGTTTAATGTGTTTAAAGTGAGTTGAGTTTATTTTTTAACACTGGTTTGGTATGTTGGTTGCTTTGCTGTTTAGGATTTGTGTAATAAAAATTCTTAACTTCAGTCAGTTTTAAAAGAATTCTGAACATGTTTCAAACTGTTTTTTTTTTGTGATAATAGCACAGTTTGGTAGAGTTAGTTGTACTGGGACATACTTATTACTAGAAACCTTAAGTGCTTACTGTGATACATTATCCAATACTGTATTTTTATTATTCTGACTGGTATTCTCTCCACTGACTTCATGGATCCTAACTTTGGTACTCCCCATCAAATCTGGTTGCACCTAAAAAGAAAATAAATATGCCTCAGCCTATGGTTAGTGATTCTGTCTGGGCCACTTCTCAGCCTGCAGACCATTTACCTTTTACCTATTTTTCCTCTAGTGTAGCCTTTCTGACCATTGTGGGACAGGGATTTAACACATCCTCCAGACTTGTTTCAGTACCTGGCATAGGTATGGGAGAACCAAACATTTTAGGTTTAGTAGTAGTCCTTGGTAGGAGATCCCTTGCCAGACATAATACTCTGTCTCCAGATATTTTATCTAGTAGTGAAATTTACAAGAAAAAGATGCTTCCTCATACAGCTGATAATCAGATTATGGTTGTTTATAAGGCTGATGTTGTTTCCTTGGCTAAGATTGTTCTGCAGGCCATTAATTCTGTTGACTATGTTCCCATACATGGCTCTAGTGCTAGTTTGGCTAGAGATCTTTTTGTTCTTTCAGAGAATGACGAGGAATCTAATGAAGACAGTGGTGATTTCCTAGATGACACTGAGTGCAGTCACTCTGATTCTTTGGAAGATGAACCTGTGCTTGAGTCCAAACAAGTGTTCACTTTTTCTCAGATTATTGCCTGACTTCGTGATGTTGTGGACTAACCCAGAACTTGTCAGGGTATATGATCTTATAGAGGATGAGATGCCCAATTCTGTGACTATCCCCTCTATCATATAGCATTGCAAGATGTTTATAAAGCTGTCTGCAGGATACCAGTATCTATTCCGCCAGTCCTGAAAAGTCTTAGAGAAATACAGGGTCTCCTGGGATATGACAGATCTATTTTCTCATTTGACTGCTGACCCACTTGTGGTTTCTACAGCTGCCTGCTCAAATAAAAAGTCATTGGTTTCATCTAATCCAGCATCCCCTGATAAAGAGGGAAAATTGTCATATCTTCTTGGCAAAAGGATGTCTCTTTCTAGTAATCTAGCCTTTAAAAGTTAAATTATCAAGGCAATATGGAATGGTATATGGTAATGTGGAAATATTTTACAGTGTGCATACAGTTTGGATGATTTTGCTGCATCTTTACCTGCAGAACAAAAGTCTTATATAAATGAAATTGTTTCTAATGTGACTCAGGATCCACTGTTGTCTGTTTTCATCTGTTCAAACATGTGGGTTGTTGGATCTAACACCATCCGACCTCAGCACCAATCTCGAGCTTATCTGACTCCTCCCATACTCATAATTCCCTAAGTTGCATCTCTGATACTGAGATCTCATTTTCCACTCAAACACTTCAGATGTGCAGAGGGCTCTCAGCAATTTCAAGTAGGATTTTCCATTTTTTTATACCTATGCTCCTCTCCTACTGGGAGAGTTTTCAACTCTCAGTATTTTTTCTCTCATTGTTTTTCTTTAGCTGGTATTTAGTCAGAAATAATAATAATAATAATAATAATAATGGTTATTTTTCTCATAGTTTTCCTGGTAAAGTCTAGGCCTTTCTTAGTAGTCTATTTTCTATATGGTGCTTTTCTAATTCCATCCTAATACTTATTAGTGTGTTTTCATTTTTGCCAGTTTCTCTAAAACTAATTCTACAATGTCAAAATTATCAGGATTTAAAAAGTGTTTGGAGTGTGAGCACAAGTTACCCCCTCAGGACCCATATTATAAATGCATCTACTACCTCATTGTTACTCACCTAGACACAGAATGTCAGTCTTGCAAGGCCTTCGGTGCTAGGTCCCTACCATCTGGAAGGGACAAATTAGTATTAAGGGAGTGCCTTCTGGCATAGACAAGGACTAGCCCTTCACCTTCTTCTCCTTCAGTAAAAGAGAAGGAAAAGTGAAAGACTTGGGAGAAAGAGAAAGTAGAAAGAAGAGAAAAGGAAAGAACAAATCTGCAAAAAAAGAGATCTCTGGAACCATCAAAATAGGTAGGTCCTGACCTGAAAATTCACAGAAGATCAGAACCAGTTATCTTTCATCAGGACTGGTGAGTGCCAGGCTTCAATCACCCATCCTTCAAGAGAAAAGATATTCTTGACCTCCGCTGGTAGCATCATTCTGTCAATCATGTAGAAATCTTACAGAGCTTGATGTCAACAGGATGATGAGGAAATGTCTGAGGACACAAATACAGCATTAAGTTAATCCTGACACTCACCCCTGGTAAGGTACTAAGTGTTGACCATTTAGCTCCCCCCCTGTACAAGAGTCTACAACAATCCAACCCTTGGCTTCAGGTTTATGGGTACCAATTGGATCCGTAACCCCTTCGCTGGAGTCGGAACTTTTTGCATCTTCGACACCACCTGTGTCCCAGTTTCTCTCAACTCTGATTCCATAGGATCAAGATGAAGCTCAGAGTCAAAACTTTGGAGCTGAGCTCTGAGGGAATGAGTCTACACCAAGATTCTCGGAGCTGTCTATTCCCCTTGAGGCTTCAGCTGTAGAAAGCTCTGATCTGACATCTTAATCAGAGCTGAGGCTTATTGGTACTGAGGTTTATATTTTCTTTTCAGAGCAGAGGGAATCATTGGCACCAACAGCAGCCTTGGCTTTTGAATGGTTTGAAAGGATTTTGGCAACTTCCAAAGACAAGGTAGGTTCAGCCAGTTTGGTTCCACCCAAACCCCAAATGCATTCTGCTTCTTCTTCTCTTCATCCAGTCATATATTCATAGCCAGCACCAAGGGTTTGTGAAGAAGTCTGCTTTATCAGTTCTATGTCTGATTCTGATCCTTCTTCTGAACCCCCAGAAGGTGTCTCCAAAAAACGGACATGTAAGTGGAAGCATCATGTCTCAGCACCAGAGTCTTTCATGGAAAATACCAACTTAGAGGAAGGAGAGGGCTCCCCTCACTCCCACTCTGAAGATATCTCCTTTGGTGAAATCCTGGAATTAATGAAACAAAGAGAGAGCAATGGACATCCCAAGACCCTTCTCTGGATGAGTCAGTATTCTCGGACGCCTTTTGTTCCAGACCAACTTAGTCATGGGTGGTACCCGCTCAACGGTCATAGAAGAACCCTGATGTGGTGGAGCCCATACCAAAGAAAGCTGATCGCATATTATCTGCCCCAGCTGATAGGAAACACTGGAGTAAGGGTCCAACTGTAGATGCTATGGTGGTGGCAGCAGCCACCAAGAAAGAGCTACTGGAAAAAAGCTCTTATGTTCATCCTCCCAGTAGAGAATCTGTTGAGATGGACAGATTTGGAAAGCTGACCTCTGCATCAACAACTTTTACCCTCAGATCTCTGAGCTACCTTACTCACCTAACAAGATTCCAGAGAGACTTGACAACGGAGATTTCCAAGTCTCTTTCAGGGATATTGCCAGTGGATGTTCAGAAGACAGTGGACTTCCAGCTTTCCACCCTACAATCATATTCTAATTTGGCCATGCATCTGTTGTCGAATGCAGATGACAGCACAGTTAGACTAGCAGGCACCAATATCACTATGTGTTGCCATGCCTGGATATGACTATGTGACTTTGCAGAAGGCTTTCAGTCATCCTTCATTAATGCCCCCTACTATGGTTCCACCTTCTTTGGACCTAAAGTCAGGGATACCCTTACCAGAAGTCAACAGGATGGCAATACTCTGTCTGTAGTGGGAGTATGCTTCTCCACCCCTTAAAGAACATTCTCTAGGCACCAGAGATTGGGAAAGAAGATGTGGTTCTGCAAATCATACAGTTATTTCTATAACTCCCAAGGTGACAGACTTTCCTGTGACAGAGGGAGAGGTAATTTTAATGGACTACACCCAAGAGGCAAAGGCGGACTGCAGAATCAAAGCTTTCGAGGTCCTTTTTCTGAGAAAGCCTTTCAGAGCCCCTGAATGGTTGCCTGACTGCTGTACTCTGGAGGTAGTCAGGGCATCTCTCTTACACCCTCACATCTGGCAAAAGATACCATTAGGTTCATGGGTGCCAGTGATAATAGCCAAAGGTTAATCAATTCCCTTTTTTCTCGCAACCCAGAAAAAAAGAAGCAAGTCCCTAATTTTCCACTCAATCAGTGGGACCTAGTAGCTATGGAAATCTCAAAGCTGCTAGAAAAAACAGTCATCCAACTGGCCCCCATGACTAGTTAGAATCCGGAAACTATCCTAAGTTATTTTTAGTGCCAAAGAAAACTGGGGACGCAAGACCCATTTAGGATCTCAGTCACGTAAAGCAGTTCATAAAACACACAAAATTCCACATGGTCACAGTTCAGTCCATTTTGCTTCTTCTGAGGCAGGACGATTGGATGTGTTCAATAGATCTTCAGTATTCTTACTGTTACATCAAAATAGCAAAGCACTCCAGGAAATTCATCTTCTTCCTGTTGGGAGTCAATCATTTCCAATTCAGAGCTCTGCATTTGGTCTCACCACAACCCCCAGGGTGATCATCAAGATCATGGCAGTAGTAGCAGTGCACCTGAGCCTACTGGAGATCCAGGTCTTCCCATATCTAGACAATTGGCTTCTCACTGCCTCCACCAAACATCTCCTGTTCAGACAGCAAGACCATGTACTCCAGTTGCTTCTGAACTTAGGAATTTTAATAAACTTACCAAAATGTCAGTTGACTCCAACTCAAACTATAGAGTTCATAGGATACCACCTAAACTCCAAACTTCAGATAATCAGCCTTCCCCAGTCCAGGGTCCAGTCACTTCACTTAACAGCCCTTCATGTTCTTCATCAACAAAAACCACCAGTGAGGTTAATCCTACTTTTCTTGGGCCTCATTGCGTCTATGATTCTTGTGATTCCCTAGCAAGATGTTTTATGAGAGTACTGAAATGGACTTTAGCAGTACAGTGGTCTCAATCCACTCACCCTCTATGTGCAAAAATTCATATTATGGAAGTCTGCAAAAACCACATCACTTGGTGGGTAACTTCCCCATCTGTGACCAACAGCTATCCTTTCTGGCCAGACCCACCAACAACAACTGTGACCACGGACACATCCCTTCTAGGGTGGGGGAGCATTTCAAAAGGAACAGAAGCCAATCTTTACATCAATATTTTGGAGCTGAGGATGGTTTTCCTAGTGTTGCAGGCATTTCAGGACCATCTCCACAAGGGTTTAACATCCATACAAACAGACAACATGACTGCTGTATGGTACATTAACAAACAATAAAGAAACTGTTCTTACCCTCTTTGTCAGGAAGTCATGAAGGTTTGGCAATGGGCAATGTCTTCACAATGCTTTCTGATTGCAGTGCACATCCCAGGGACCTCCAATGTACTTGTGGATCAATTAAGCAGGACAGTACTTATGCATGATCCCTCAACCCTGCATTAACACAAGCAATTTGCAGTCACTGGGGCCAACTTTGCTGTGACCTATTTACAACAAATGCAGCGCATACTTTTCTCTGATCTCCCCAAAGACAGAGTACCAAAGAATGCTGTAGTCCACAATTGGTTCCCAGATCTTCTATATGCTTTTTATTCCTTACCACTAATAAACTTGTTCATACAGAAAGCAAGACAGTTCAAGGCCAGGGTGATCCTCATTGCTAGCTTTTGGCCCCGACAGACATGGTTTCCCTTCCTATGGCTTCTTCTACTACATCCCCCATGGATGTTGGATCAATATCCATATCTACTATCACATCCACCTGGATTTCCTTATCTGGATCAGAATTCCATGAAGCTAACTGCATGGTTTCTCCAATTTTAACCATAGCCAGAGATGTCAGTCTTCCTCCTGCAGTAGACAATATTCTTTCAGCTACACAAAACCATCTACTATGAAAGTTTATTACAGTAAACGGAAGAGATTTTCAATATGGGTCTACTCAAAGGGTCTGCTGAACCCCTTTTCAGCACCACTTCCTTCCATACTTAAATTTTTGTCTGTTCTCTTTGACAAAGGGCTCTAGTTTTACAACTATAAAGGTTTAATTGGCAGCCATTTCCAATTTTCATGTTGAAATTAATGATGCAGCCACTGCATCCCTCGAAATTCCAAAAGCCTTTCTTAAAGGTACATTTCTGTTGAGACCTGCCATAAGAAATCTGGCCCCTCCATGGGACATCACCATTCTACTACAAGCTTTGACTAAAAAAAAAATCTTTCATGGAAAACAATTTTTCTAGTCACAGTGACATGTGCCAGATGAATCTCAGAGCTACAAGCTGTCCCATCTAAGACCCCATACCTAATTTCATTTGTTCCTAAGGTGGTATCTAATACTAATTTAAATCAGTCTATAGATCTTCCTGTTTTCATTGTAATATACTCAAACAAGGGAAAATACCTGTTACATTTATTAGTTGTTCACAAATAGCTTAAATGCTATATTCACAGGACAAAGGACTTCAGAAAGGATACTGAATTATTCAGTGTGAAGTTGTTCTACCTCGCCGTTTTGTTCTTACACGTGGGTTCGGAGCCGATCCCTCGGCTCCGAGTCAGCCGCTTTTCAAGCTCAAACTTTCAGAGAAGCTCGAGACTCAGTATATATCCCATAATGCTCTACTGTAAACCCCAGATCTAGTTTGCCACTGCAACGCATCTACAAGACTCGTCGGAGCAAGCTCGGGCCAGTGTTATTTTTTTCAATATTTAGAGATATTTTAAAAAAAAAAATTCTATTAGAGTGTTAGCTAGTGTTATAGTATTTAAAAAGAAATACAGTTTAGTTAGACTTAGCGTGTAGTTTAGAATACTTTGGAGTGTTTTCTTCAGCTGTTTGTCTAGGCCTTTCTTAGCTTTGGGCGTGACAGGGCTCTGTCAGCTCCTTTGTGTGTGCTTTTATTAGTGGTAGTTGGAATTAGTTTAAAATTAGTTAGATTAGTTAAAATTTAGCTTCTTCTGTAGAGAGGTAAACTTATAAAACATAGTTTAATAGCTGTTGTTTTAATACTCAAAGTTTTTGAGTTCAGGGATCTGAACTTTTATATACATATATAGTTATATACTTTTTTCCTCTCTTCTTCAAAAAAATGTCTGAGAAGCAAATGTCCAACTTCAAAAGGTGTGAGTGTGGTTAAAAAATATCTGTGATGGACAACCACTCCACCTGTGTGCACTGTTTGGGATCTGTTCATTTGCAGGAAGTGTGCTCTATCTGCCACTCCTTTAGCGCCAGGGTTCTTCTGGAAAGGCGCAGGAAGCTGGTGGATAGGGGACTCCTGAAGCCTGATTTTCAGGCTGTGCTGGACAAGACCGACCTTTCTTCCAAGGCTTCAAAGGGGTTGAAGTCGTCCAAGGGGTCCTTGGAGCCCAAGTCCTTGGCTCCGAGCTCCTCTAGTATGGTTCGATCATCGGCTCCACAGCCCTTGGAGCCGTGTCTCGATCCTTTACCTCGGAGCCCAGTTGTGGATCTGGTGTTGGAGACTCCTCAGTCTCCGATTCTTCAATCGGTGCCATCTTCAGCTCCTTTGACCCATCCCTCGACCCATTCTTCGAGGTTATCCGATGTGGACCTGGACTGATTGCTAGAGAACCCGGCCCTGGCCAAAATGCTTTCTGCTTCGAGCCACTCGGCTTCGAAGCCTGAAATTCCAGCCCTACTTTCTTCTCCTCCTCCTCCAAAGCCAATAGAACTCTCGGAGGTGGGGCAGACAGAACCGATGTTGGTAGAGCCCTCGGAGCCGAGGTTCATTCCCGCTCCCTCGACTCCGTCGACCTTGATCTCCTCAGTACCGACCGGGGAGTCTCGGAGCCGACACTCCCTTGCTGGCTCCGGGGTGGAGAGTCAGACCGAGACTTTGGTTCTGACCCTTCCCCTCGAGGCTTCGGCGCAGGTGGGCTCGGCTCCGTCCTCTGGATTGGAGCATGGGGTCTCAGCTCAGGGAGGGCTGCCGGCTTCTTCGGAGCCAACAGACTTCTCGGACCGGGATTCTGGTGCCTTCGATGCCATGAGGAAGGTCATGTCTTCTAAGACCACTACCTCCTCAGATCTTTCTTACCCACCCCCTAAAGGGCCTCGTTCTGTCTCTTCCCCACAGGTCCCTACCAAGCATTGAGACCCAGAGCCTCGGGTATCCCCATTGGGTGGCCCCTCCTCTACAGGGACTTCACCGGACGCTCCCACCAATGAAGTACCTAGGAAGAGACTGTGCAAGAGGAGGCACTTGGATTCCCCACAGGAATCCCTGACATTGGATACCAACTTGGAGGAATCAGAAGGGTCCCCACGATCCCCCTCTGAGGATGTCTCATATGCAGACATATTGGAGATCTTAAGGCAGAGGGGTGATTGGCAGTCCCTTGCCCCTACTGAGGACGAGTCGGTACTCCTGAAAGCCTTTGGGTCTCAACCATCCACCTCCTGGGTTACTCCTCCCTTCGATGAACTAATGGATCTGGTTGCTCGAAGGGCGTGGGAGTCCCCTGATTCAGTGGAACCAGTCCCTCGGAGACCCAACAAGTTCATTACTTCCCCCGCTGATAAGGCCTTTCTTACCAAGGGTGTCCTGGTTGATGCTATGGTGGTGGCGGCAGCCACGAAGAAAGAGATGTAGGAAACTTCTTCTTCTGTCCATCCTCCTAATAGGGATTCTAGGACAATGGACAGGTATGGGAAATGCATATTTAGTTCTGCGGCATTTTTCATGAGATTGTTCAACTACCTGACCCATTTTACCCGCCTTCAATGAGATCTCCTCAAAGAGCTTGGAGATACTCTACAGGGTAACACAGCTGATGCAGTTTCGGAGAAAGTGACTGCACAACTCAACACCCTCAATTCTATGGTCAACTCATCCATGCGGCTCATTTCTTATGTCGCCGATGGATCGAGTAGGGCGGCAGGTTCAGTGATAGCTCTTTGGAGACAGTCCTGGATGTGCCTTTGCTCCTTTGTGGAAGCCTTCAAGTCTTCCTTCGTCAATACCCCATTCGATGGTTCCGCCTTGTTTGGACCTAAAGTTAAGGAGACGCTTACTAGGTGTGAACAAGAAGGAAAGACTCTGTCTGCTGTAGGAGTCCATTTTTCCATTCCAACTAGACCGTACCCCAAAGGGCAATGAAGTGGAAAAATGTGGTTTCGAAAGCCCCAAGGAGCTTTCCAAAACACACCTACAGATACCCCCTCTAGGGGCAGAGGAAGGGGTAAAAACGGAAGACGCCGTCCAAACGGCAAAGGGGGTCCGCAAAATCAGGGTGACAGAGAGCAGTTCTCTGGTAAACCCTATCAGCGTTCCTGAAAGGAAGCCCGGCTGTCCTTCTCTGGAGGCGGTCGGGGGTCGCTTGACTTTATACCCAAACGCCTGGCTAAACATTACAACGGATTCTTGGGTAAAAAGCATAATTTCCAGAAGTTACTACATCCCCTTTTCAAAATGCCCTCCCATGTGTACAAGTATTCCAGACGTTCCACCCAGTCTGCAAAAACTAGCAGCCATAGAGATTCACAACCTGCTAGACAAAAGAGTCATCCAGCCAGTCCCAGCGGACCAGATAGGATCCGGAACTTATTCAAGGTTCTTTTTAGTTCCAAAGAAAACAGGGGACTGGAGGCCCATATTAGACCTCAGCAAACTCAACACCTTCGTCAAGAAGGAAAAGTTCCAGATGGTCACGCTTCAGCCGATACTTCCATTCCTAGAAACGGGTGATTGGATGTGCTCTATAGATCTCAAGGATGCTTACTACCACATCAAAATGGCCAGATCATCCAGAGATCACTTGTGTTTCCGGCTGGGGGCCAGTCATTACCAATTCAGAGCCCTGCCCTTTGGTCTCACCACAGCCCCCAGAGTGTTCAACAAATGTATGGCAGTGGTCACAGCTCACCTGAGACATTTAGGATTCCGGGTGTTTCCATATCTGGACAACTGGCTCCTCACCGCCACCTCCAGGCATCAACTAATTCAGGCAAAAGACTACACTATCAACCTGTGTTCCCAGTTGGGCATAACCTTAAACTTCGAAAAATCTGCGTTATCGCCCTCGCAGCATATTACCTTTATAGGAGCAGAGCTAGACACTATCAATTCAAGGATCAGGTTGCCTCAAACAAGAATCTTATCTCTAAGAAGTCAATTGTCCAGTCTGTTGACCCAGAACAAAGCTCCTGCATCCAGATACTGAAGCTATTAGGCACAATGGCAGCCACGATAATAGCAGTCCCATTGGGACACATGCACATGCGGACACTCCAGAGGTTACTCTTCACACAATGGTCTTACCAACAACTGCCCATCTCACACAAGATTCTGTTAACAATTCTTTGCAAGAAGGATCTCAATTGGTGGCTGAACAGCGACCAGATAGTAGTCGGACGTCCCCTTGTTCTTCCCCAACCCACAGCCACAGTGACCACAGATGCTTCCCTGATAGGGTGGGGGGGTTATTTCAGGGAAAGACTGTCCAAAGTACTTGGTCAAGCATGGAATCGCATTTGCACATAAATGTCCCGGAGCTGAGAGCAGTGTTCCTGGTGTTGCAACACTTTCACGACTGTCTGCCTCTAGGGACAGTTGCAATTCAGACATGTCAGTAGTCTGGTACATGAACAAGCAAGGGGGAACCAGATCGTATCCCTTATGCCGAGAGGCCCTAAGAATTTGGCAGTGGGCTGTATCTACCAGACACTTTCTAATAGCAACGCACATCCGGGGGTCATCCAACGTGATAGCGGACAAATTGAGCAGGGCCATCCTGTTGCCTCATGAGTGGTCCCTCAAACAACAGGTGGCAGACAAGATTTTCCACAGGTGGGGCCAGCCTTGCTGCGATCTGTTTGCATCTCCGATGAATGCCAAATGCAGCAGCTACTTTGCCCTTTATCCCCCACCAGGGAGCAACCCAAGGGACGCGCTTGTACACAATTGGCCCCCGGGCCTCCTGTATGCCTTCCCGCCAATTCCCCTAATTCCCAAATTCATTCAGAAAGCCAAAAGTCTGAGAAAGACTGTTATTCTGATAGCCCCGTCTTGGCCTCATCAGATTTGGTTCCCCTTCCTACAGAAGTATCGAGTGAAAGAACCATGGATTCTGGACCCAGTGCCAGACCTTCTGACTCATTCGTCGGGAGTACTTCACCCCTCCCTCATCTCCCTAAAACTGACAGCTTGGCTGCTCCAATTCCCATATTAGCCAGGTCTCAAGATTTGTCTCCCATGGTCCAACATATTATAATTTCTTCTCATAAACTGTCAACCAGGAAGCTATATAATAGCAAATGGAAACTATTTGTTCACTGGGCTTCTCACCACGACGTTGACCCATATGTTGCGCCTATTCATACCATATTAGAATTTTTGTCTTCCTTGTTCTATGATGGCACAGCAGCTGCCACCATAAGGGTTCAATTGGCTGCCATTTCCAACTTTCATGTAGGGTTTAATGGGTCTAACATCTTGTCCCACAGACTATGTAAGGCCTTTTTGAAAGGTACCCACCATCTCAGACCACCTATCAGACACCCTGTCTCTCCCTGGAATTTGAATCTTGTTTTATCCCAATTGATGCTTGCCCCCTTCGAACCTGTGTCATCTTGTGATTTGAAGTTTCTGTCTTGGAAAACAATATTTCTGGTAGCCATTACATCGGTGCGTAGGGTCTCTGAACTCCAAGATTTATCTTCCAAGCCCCCATATTTGATCTTCCACCCTGATAGGGTGTCCCTCAGGACAAATCCTACCTTTCTTCCTAAGGTCTGTTCAGAAACTAACTTAAATCAGTCCATTGAGCTCCCAACCTTTTTTAGACACCATACCAACAGACTGGAGTATAGGTTACACAAGCTTGATGTTCACAGACAATTGAGATTCTACTTGGACAGAACGAAAGACTTCAGACAATCTGATCAACTCTTTGTCTCTTACGCAGAGAACAAGAAAGGTTATGCGGTATCAAAAATCACATTATCTAAGTGGCTTTCTAATTGCATTAAATTCATTTATTCCTCCACTAACCAGCCATTATCGACTAATGGCAAAGCCCATTCTACCCGGGCTGTTTCTACGTCATTAGCTCATGCAGCTCGTTTACCCTTGGACATCATCTGTGCAGCTGCTACTTGGTCCAAACCACACACGTTTATCACTCATTACAAAGTGGACAGGGCCTCCTTTGGTTCCACTGTGCTCAGGAATGTTCTCCCTTGAGCCACCCAGGATTAAGGTGCTTGGGACTCTACCCACGTGTAAGAACAAAATGGCGAGATAGAACAACTTCACATAAAGAAGTTATGTCCTTACCATAACATTCCATGTGAGTTGTTCATCTCGCCTTTTTGTTCTTACATTCCCTCCCACCTTCCCCCTCCTGGTGAGAAAGATGGTTGCCTTGGTGGATTAGTTGGTCTTGTCAGCCTGTCTTCTTAAGACAGACTGTTTTCCTTTCTGAAAATCTATAGATACCTAGATAGGTAGGTACTGCAGTACTTATTTTTTTAGGCTGTCTTCGGGTGCAGCGTACTAGATCTGGGGTTTACAGTAGAGCATCATGGGATATATACTGGGTCTCGAGCTTCTCTGAGAGTTTGAGCTTGAAAAGCGGCCGAATCGGAGCCGAGGGATCGGCTCCGAACCCACGTGCAAGAACAAAAAGGCGAGATGAACAACTCACATGGAACGTTATGGTAAGGACATAACTTCTTTTTTTCCTTTTCTAAGCCAAAATTAGATAAAGCAGTTTCTAACGTGACCCTTTCCAAATGGCTCTCATATTGTATTTCCTTCTTGTATCATAGAAACATTTTGCCTTTAGCAAGTAGACCTAAAGCACATTCAACAAGAGCAATAGATGATTGTCAGTTGATATTTATCAGCAGCCACATGGGCAATTGTACACACCTTTTTCTCCCATTATACACTGGACACACAATCAAGATCATGTTCATCTTTTGGTTCCACCATACTCAGGAATATCCTTCCCTGATATCACCCAGTTTGACAGCTTGGGATTCTGTCCCATGTTTCAATGGATGAAAATAGACAACATTGGATGAAAGATCTGTGCTTACCATAACATTAGGTCCATGTTGTCTGATTTTCATCCGCTTCAAACTCCTTTCCTCTTGCCCCCTTCCAGATTGTCACCTATGCTTCTAGTTGATCAAGTGGAGATTATTCCCTGTCTGTGCATTGTTTCACTGAATGATATACCTTTCATCAGTCATTTCAAAGTAGTGTGTTTGACATCCCTCTACCAGAAGTTTTTCCTGTCTCTAGGCAAATTCACGTCTATATATATATATATATATATATATATATATATATATATATATATATATGTGTGTGTGTGTGTATATATATATATATATATATATATATATATATATATATATATATATATATATATATATATATATATGTGTGTGTGTGTGTGTGTGTGTGTGTGTGTGTGTTTTTCACTGTTATCAAGCCAAACTCAATCTGAGTATCAGAGGTACAACCTAGGGAATTATGGGTAGGGGTGGAGTCAGAACTCTGGAACTGATAAGCTTTGAGATCAGTGCCGGGGTCAGATCCATTTTGGAAGCAGACAAAAATCAGACAACACAGCTCTAATGTTATGGTAAGTACATAACTTTCATTTTCAAAACATGCCTTGAGAGGTGTGCTTGAATTTGCAGGTACAATCATGAGAAATGCTACTTCTTCTGTTGTATTAAGACAGTATGCTTGGCTACTTAATAAGAACTTCTCCGATGATTTAAAAGTAGAAATTGTGAAGACAGCTTTAAGTTCTGAGTTGGTGTTTGGGCACTCTGTTACACAGATTGTCAAACAGTGGAATGATACAGGTAACTTAATGCATGGGGTATATCTAGGATGTTTCATGTACTCGGTTTCTACCATAGCAAGACATCTTCCTTCAACGGACAGAACAAACAAAAATCCAAGCCAAACAAAAGTTAGGGATCCAAAAGGAAATGGCAGGAGGATAACTCTTCAAAACCAAACAAGAGGGATTCCTTTCCAAAAAAATATCAACCCCCTGCAAAGGAATGAGTATGCCAAGTCACAGAGCATCCCTACTACCCCTCCTGCCCTTCCTTCCCTTCCTCCTTTCCCCAGGCCGTCTCTCAGTCCTGCAGTCTGTCCTCAAATAGTCTCAGATAAATGGGTTCTGAGATTAATTTGGAGGGATACACTTGACAGTGGATATAAAATCCTCCTCTTTTCTTTCTCATACACCCACCAGACCAGACAAAGCTGTTACCTCCAGTGCTCCATTTCATGATAGAAAAGCAAGGGTCATGGAATCAGCGCCTGTGATACAAAGGCAGAGGATTTTACTCCAGAATATTTTTGGTACCAAAAAAGGAGCACTTATGGAAACCTATCCATGATTTGTCCTTTCTAAACACCAGAATTCAAAATGCTTACTTTGCAGTCAGTCCTAGTGTTGCTTTCAGGACACTGTTTCATGGTGAATTCAACTCTCAAGGACGCTTATCATCATATTCCTATTGCTTTAATTTTCCGGAAAGTTTTGAGATTTGCTGTGTCTAGCTTATGTTATAAGTTTTCTACATTATCTTTTGAGCAATCTACTGTACATCGAGTGTTTACAAATTCTCTGGCCCCAGTGGTTGCCTTTTCCAGAACCCTAAGCATCCACATTTTTCCTTATTTAGATAACTTACTGCATACAAGTGCTTGGAGACTTTAGATAAAATTACATCCATCTTTTTCCACCTTGACTCAAACTGAACCTTCAGAAGTCCTTTCTTACACCCTTGCAACAAATTGTTTTCCTGGAGAGATGGAAAGACAAAGTAAAAAGGATGGCCTTCCTAACAGAAGATGAAGTTATAACTTATCAGGGCATTTTCTTGGATTTCTCTGTTCTAAACATGGCCTCAGCAAAAGAGTTCCACCAAATTCTAGGCCTTATGGAATCAGTGATACTTATAATACCACTAGCCAGACTACATATGAGAAACATTCAGTGGTGCTTCAAGAAATTGTTGGCCCCAGCACCTTCATCCCTTGGAATTCCAGGTACCAGTACTGGGATTTGTAAAACAGGAAATGCAGTAGAGGACAGATCAACTGTTTCTGAATCCAGGACTTCTTTTGTATCTTCAAACCCCAGTCCAATCTTGTCCAGACAGTCTCTTCAGATTTTGTGCATGGAGTAGTGTTCAAGGGAGTTCAAATGCAAGGCCTGTGGGGACCACAGGACACACCAAAGTACATAAACATAAAAGAGATGTTGGCATTGATTCATGGCTTAAAAGTTTTTCACCACTTATGGACTCCGGGTCCTCTTCTATTGGTCACAGACAATACTACTGTGATGTGGTACCTGAACAAGCAAGGGGGTTTAAGGTTATACCCTCTTAGCCAGTTGGCAGTGATGGCCTGGGAGGTGGATCTACAGGATTGTCTGACTCTTCAGGCCTTGTGTGTTCCATAAGTGCAAAACACAGTGGCAGATAGACTAAGCAGATCTTGGACAGACCCTCACAAGTGGAAGCATCATGTAGAATTCTCCCAGGACTTGATTCAGATGTGGTGGACACCTCACGTAGATCTGTTCACCTCCTTTCAAAATAGACAAATGGAAATAAATTCTGTTGAAGACATCCTCGCAGCTATGCTTGGAAGAAAAACACTCTCAGGAATCGGGAATGTTCCTGTATGGATTTCCACATTTCCAGTGATTCCTAAGTCACTTCTAAAGATTCAGAAAGAATTACCAAAGACTGTTGTGGTAATCTCCTTTTGGCCCATGCAAAGTTGTTTCTCCTTTTTAATAGAACTAGGCAAGGGCAATTTCCAGAGCTTTCTCACAGACTGGAACTGCACTCACAGCACCAGAAGTCAATGATACACCCCAGTTTAGAAAAATTAGAACTGTCAGCATGAATGATTCTATTTTGATACCTTTTAGGCACTTGTTCCACTAAGATGTGCAGCAGGTATTTAAGGAGGCAAGAAAACCTGAAACTAGAAGATCTTACATTTACAAATGGAAGAGGTTTTCTAGGTGGTGGCTAGCCAATAAGAGTGGTCATGAAAGGGTTTAGAACCCTCTGGTTTTGAAATATTTATATGAGCTGCATAGAGCTGGTTTGTTATATATGCTACTTTTAAAGTGCATCCTGTGGCCATCCCAGCTTGTCTGTCCATGGATCCCCCTTTTACATCTCTTTTTATAGTCGGACAGTTTATGAAAACAGTGTTGCACATGAGACCCCCAGAAAAGCAAATTCTCCTCCCTGGGATCTCAGCTTCGTTCTTTATAAATTGTCCTTATTTATTTTTGAACCTGCCTCTCAGTATGATCTACAATTCATCACTTAGAAAACTGTTTCACTCATTTCTCTGACACCAACAAGTTGAGTCTCTAAGCTGTAAGCTCATGGTGGGCTAACCTTATCTGATTTTCCACAAGTTCGGGGTTGTGTTATCCACTAATCCATCATTCATGCTTAAAGTTGATTCTAAATTTACCTTGAATCAAGCCATCAGTCTCCTAGTTTTCTATCCTGATACCAAAACAAGGAAGAAAAGATTCTGCATACCTTGAATGTGCACAGGCAACTCAGTTACTACCTTGACAGAACAAAGCCATTTACGAATGCTGAACAGTTGTTTATCTCCTATACAAGGGCTAAGAAAGGTCAACCTGTCTCTAAGCAAACCACTGCATGATAGTTGTCCTTCTGCTATTGTTTTCTGTTACTACTACCATGGTAAATCTCTTCCAGAAAAGGTTAAGGCTCACTCGACTAGGCCTTATCCTCTTTGGTGACAAATTGACATGGGGTGACCCCTAGATGAATTCTAGAGACAGCAACCTGATCCTCTGCTCATACCTTCACAAAGCACTACAAACTGGATTTCTTTTCAGGTCCAGAACAGACTTTGCTAAGATCATTCTTCAGAAGCTCCTGTATCCTTATGTGTCCACCTCCCAGGTAGAGTGACCTTTGTGAATCTACCCAAAAGGCCACTGAGGCAGTGGGAATGATGAACATAGTATAGTTGCTTAAGTCCTATTTACCTGTAAAAGTAGATGTTCAAATTCCTCATTGCCTCAGTGGCAGCATCCATCCACCATTCCTCAGAATGTGCATAGCTTAGGTGGGTTTCAACCTCTTTGATGTGGTTGTTGCTGGATTTAGTTTTTATATAATATTGTGAATGGCTGCAAATTTACTCTTACCAGATATTCTGGCTTCAGATACTTTTCTCTCCTTTTTGGAAGTGAAAAATCCTGAATACTCACTTCCTGTGATAACTGAAGGCTTCTTTCTCAGGATATGCTTAGACAATTAGCTGTCACAGGAAGAGAGGGAGGGGATTCTGAGCTTTTAAAAGCTGGCCAGTTCTGGGTTACCTTGGCAGATAACCCAAAATGTCACAGAAGCAGTGAGTAATTCAAACATTTTTTGTTATAGGTAAGTAGGACTTATATAACTGTACTTTCCAAGGTCCACATATCCCAGAGGGACTCCAACTCCTACAAATCAAAGAATATGTTCAAAATGTTTTCTTCAAAACAAAAACTACACCATCGATGTGGCCTGACAAAATACAAGGTTGCCTAATAAATAGCTCTGGCAGATCCACTCCTTGACCTCTTTAACCTGAGCCTTACAGTGGGCTTTGTGCCACAGGTGTGGTTCACAACTGTTGTGATACCACTTCATAGGGGTGGCCCCTTCACTGACCCTGGAAATTATATGCCCATTAGCAAATGCAACTTTAATAAAGTAAATGAACTCCAAATTGACCCATACGTCCTGTCCATTATTCATCACTTTGACTCT